>NC_052332.1:42278771-42288771 GCF_016432855.1 Salvelinus namaycush
TTGGTTCCTATCAGGATGTTGATGAGGGTCCATGTTACTCTGTTGGTTCCTATCAGGATGTTGATGAGGGTCCATGTTACTCTGTTGGTTCCTATCAGGATGTTGATGAGGTCCATGTTACTCTGTTGGTTCCTATCAGGATGTTGATGACGGTCCATGTTACTCTGTTGGTTCCTATCAGGATGTTGATGAGGGTCCATGTTACTCTGTTGGTTCCTATCAGGATGTTGATGAGGGTCCATGTTACTCTGTTGGTTCCTATCAGGATGTTGATGACGGTCCATGTTACTCTGTTGGTTCCTATCAGGATGTTGATGACGGTCCATGTTACTCTGTTGGTTCCTATCAGGATGTTGATGAGGGTCCATGTAATCTGTTGGTTCCTATCAGGATGTTGATGAGGGTCCATGTTACTCTGTTGGTTCCTATCAGGATGTTGATGAGGGTCCATGTACTCTGTTGGTTCCTATCAGGATGTTGATGAGGTCCATGTTACTCTGTTGGTTCCTATCAGGATGTTGATGAGGGGCCATGTTACTCTGTTGGTTCCTATCAGGATGTTGATGAGGGTCCATGTTACTCTGTTGTTCCTATCAGGATGTTGATGAGGGTCCATTTACTCTGTCGGTTCCTATCAGGATGTTGATGAAGGTCCATGTTACTCTGTTTGTTCCTATCAGGATGTTGATGAGGGTCCATGTTACTCTGTTGGTTCCTATCAGGATGTTGATGAGGGTCCATGTTACTCTGTTGGTTTCTATCAGGATGTTGATGAGGGTCCATGTTACTCTGTTGGTTCCTATCAGGATGTTGATGAGGGTCCATGTTACTCTGTTGGTTCCTATCAGGATGTTGATGAGGGTCCATGTTACTCTGTTGGTTCCTATCAGGATGTTGATGAGGGTCCATGTTACTCTGTTGGTTCCTATCAGGATGTTGATGAGGGCAATGTTACTCTGTTGGTTCCTATCAGGATGTTGATGAGGGTCCATGTAACTCTGTTGGTTCCTATCAGGATGTTGATGAGGTCCATGTTACTCTGTTGGTTCCTATCAGGATGTTGATGAGGGTCCATGTTACTCTGTTGGTTCCTATCAGGATGTTGATGAGGGTCCATGTTACTCTGTTGGTTCCTATCAGGATGTTGATGAGGGTCCATGTTACTCTGTTGGTTCCTATCAGGATGTTGATGAGGGTCCATGTTACTCTGTTGGTTCCTATCAGGATGTTGATGAGGGTCCATGTTACTCTGTTGGTTCCTATCAGGATGTTGATGAAGGTCCATGTTACTCTGTTGGTTCCTATCAGGATGTTGATGAGGGTCCATGTTACTCTGTTGGTTCCTATCAGGATGTTGATGAGGGTCCATGTTACTCTGTTGGTTCCTATCAGGATGTTGATGAGGGTCCATGTTACTCTGTTGGTTCCTATCAGGATGTTGATGAGGGTCCATGTTACTCTGTTGGTTCCTATCAGGATGTTGATGAGGGTCCATGTTACTCTGTTGGTTCCTATCAGGATGTTGATGAGGGTCCATGTTACTCTGTTGGTTCCTATCAGGATGTTGATGAGGGTCCATGTTACTCTGTTGGTTCCTATCAGGATGTTGATGAGGGTCCATATTACTCTGTTGGTTCCTATCAGGATGTTGATGAGGGTCCATGTTACTCTGTTGGTTCCTATCAGGATGTTGATGAGGGGCCATGTTACTCTGTTGGTTCCTATCAGGATGTTGATGAGGGTCCATGTTACTCTGTTGGTTCCTATCAGGATGTTGATGAGGGTCCATTTAACTCTGTTGGTTCCTATCAGGATGTTGATGAAGGTCCTCTATGTTACTCTGTTGGTTCCTATCAGGCTGTTGATGAAGGTCCTCTATGTTACTCTGTTGGTTCCTATCAGGATGTTGATGAAGGTCCATGTTACTCTGTTGGTTCCTATCAGGATGTTGATGGTCAATGTTACTCTGTTGGTTCCTATCAGGATGTTGATGAGGGTCCATGTTACTCTGTTGGTTCCTATCAGGATGTTGTGGAAGGTCCATGTTACGCTGTTGGTTCCTATCAGGATGTTGATGAGGGTCCATGTTACTCTGTTGGTTCCTATCAGGATGTTGATGGTCAATGTTACTCTGTTGGTTCCTATCAGGATGTTGATGAGGGTCCATGTAACTCTGTTGGTTCCTATCAGGATGTTGATGAAGGTCCATGTTACTCTGTTGGTTCCTATCAGGATGTTGATGGTCAATGTTACTCTGTTGGTTCCTATCAGGATGTTGATGAGGGTCCATGTTACTCTGTTGGTTCCTATCAGGATGTTGATGAGGGTCCATGTTACTCTGTTGGTTCCTATCAGGATGTTGATGAGGGTCCATGTTACTCTGTTGGTTCCTATCAGGATGTTGATGAGGGTCCACGTTACTCTGTTGGTTCCTATCAGGATGTTGATGAAGGTCCATGTTACTCTGTTGGTTCCTATCAGGATGTTGATGAAGGTCCATGTTACTCTGTTGGTTCCTATCAGGATGTTGATGAAGGTCCATGTTACTCTGTTGGTTCCTATCAGGATGTTGATGAGGGTCTATGTTACTCTGTTGGTTCCTATCAGGATGTTGATGAGGGTCCATGTTACTCTGTTGGTTCCTATCAGGATGTTGATGAAGGTCCATGTTACTCTGTTGGTTCCTATCAGGATGTTGATGAGGGTCCATGTTACTCTGTTGGTTCCTATCAGGATGTTGATGAGGGTCCATGTTACTCTGTTGGTTCCTATCAGGATGTTGATGAGGGTCCATGTTACTCTGTTGGTTCCTATCAGGATGTTGATGAGGGTCCATGTTACTCTGTTGGTTCCTATCAGGATGTTGATGAAGGTCCATGTTACTCTGTTGGTTCCTATCAGGATGTTGATGAGGGTCCATGTTACTCTGTTGGTTCCTATCAGGATGTTGATGAAGGTCCATGTTACTCTGTTGGTTCCTATCAGGATGTTGATGAGGGTCCATGTTACTCTGTTGGTTCCTATCAGGATGTTGATGAGGGTCCATGTTACTCTGTTGGTTCCTATCAGGCTGTTAATGAGGGTCCATGTTACTCTGTTGGTTCCTATCAGGATGTTGATGAGGGTCCATGTTACTCTGTTGGTTCCTATCAGGATGTTGATGAGGGTCCATGTTACTCTGTTGGTTCCTATCAGGATGTTGATGTGGGTCCATGTTACTCTGTTGGTTCCTGTCAGGATGTTGATGAGGGTCCATGTTACTCTGTTGGTTCCTATCAGGATGTTGATGAGGGTACTCCATGTTACTCTGTTTGGGGCATGTTTTTACACATCATACCAGTTGAGGTTCTCTGTCATCCATGCCTGGGCATCTTTCCTCCAAGTGTTACTGGGTCTTCCTCTGTTACTCTCCTCCAAGTGTTGCTGGGTCTCGCTCTGTTTCCACTTCAAGTACTGGCTAGTCATTTTGTTGGCTGGTTTCCGTAGGGTGTCTCCTATCCAACTTCACTCTCTTCTTTTAATTTGATTGATTTTGCTGCACACAATCCCCCTCTTTCTCTATTTTAGTTAACTTCTCTGCGCTACGCATCCCTAGTACGGGATCACTTTCCTAAACAACTGCTAGAATTGCAGGGCGCCAAATGCATAAATATTATAAAAAATATTTATAATCATGCAATCACAAGTGAAATATACCAAAACACAGCTTAGCTTGTTGTTAATCCACCTATCGTGTCAGATTTTGAAAATATATTTTACAGCAAAAGAAATCCAAGCTTTTGTGAGTGTAGCTTTCAATGCTACAAAAGCTAGCCCCAAATTAGCATGGTCACGAAAGTCAGAAAAGCAATAAAATTAATCGCTTACCTTAGATAATCTTCGGACGTTTCCACTCACGAGACTCCCAGTTACACAACAAATCTTCTTTTTGTTCGATAAATATTACTTTTATCACAAAAAAACGCCATTTGGGTTGCGCATTATGTTGAGAAAACAAAAGCCTTGTTCCATTCGACAAATTCCAAAAAGTATCCGAAATGGTCGTAGAAACATTTCAAATGTTTTTTATAATCAATCCTCAGGTTGTCTTTAACAAACATAATCGATAATATTTCAACCGGAGCATAACCTATTCAATAAGAGACAAACGGAAAATGGTGAGCTCCTCCCGTGCGCGCAGGAAATATTCGGAGGACACTTGACTAGTTTTGAAAAAACCCGTTCATTTTTCAAAATAAAAGCCTGAAACTATGTCTAAAGCCTGGTCACAGCCTGGGGAAGCCATTGGAAAATGAATCTGGTTGATACCCCTTTAAATGGAGGTTAAACGGGCCAGGGAACACCGTTTTTTTTTATTTTTAATATCACTTCCGGGTTACATTTTCTCAGGTTTTCGCTTGCAGAATAAGTATTCTTATTCTCACAGACAGATATCTGTCAGTGCCCTGTTAATGCCCTGTTACTGCCCTGTTAATGCCCTGTTACTGCCCTGTTAATGTCCTGGTACTGCCCTGTTGATCTCTGTTGGTGCCCTGTTACTGCCCTGTTAATGCCCTGTTAATGCCCTGTTAATGCCCTGTTAATGCCCTGTTACTGCCCTGTTAATGTCCTGCTACTGCCCTGTTGATCTCTGTTGGTGCCCTGCTGCTGCCCTGTTACTGCCCTGTTATTGCCCTGTTACTGCCTTGTTAATGTCCTGCTACTGCCCTGTTGATCTCTGTTGGTGCCCTGCTGCTGCCCTGTTAATGCCCTGTTTATGCCCTGTTAATGTCCTGCTACTGCCCTGTTGATGTCTGCTGCTGCCCTGCTGCTGCCCTGCTACTGCCCTGTTGATCTCTGTTGGTGCCCTGCTGCTGCCCTGTTAATGCCCTGTCAATGCCCTGTTATGTCCTGCTACTGCCCTGTTGATGCCCTGTTGATCTCTGTTGGTGCCCTGCTACTGCCCTGTTGGTGCCCTGCTACTGCCCTGTTGATGCCCTGCTACTGCCCTGTTGATGCCCTGTTGATCTCTGTTGGTGCCCTGCTACTGCCCTGTTGGTGCCCTGCTACTGCCCTGTTGATGCCCTGCTACTGCCCTGTTGATGCCCTGTTGATCTCTGTTGCTGCCCTGCTACTGCCCTGTTGATGCCCTGCTGCTGCCCTGTTAATGCCCTGTCAATGCCCTGTTATGTCCTGCTACTGCCCTGTTGATGCCCTGTTGATCTCTGTTGCTGCCCTGCTACTGTCCTGTTGATGCCCTGCTACTGCCCTGTTGATGCCCTGCTACTGCCCTGTTGATGCCCTGCTACTGCTTCCGATGGCATTGAGGAGTATATCACAGCTTATTCGAAATCCTGCTATGCCCTCCGACGGACCATCAAACAGGCAAAGCGTCACTACAGGACTAAGATTGAATCATACTACACCGGCTCCGACGCTCGTCGGATGTGGTAGGGCTTGCAAACTATTACAGACTACAAAAGGGAAGCACAGCCGAGAGCTGCCCAGTGACACGAGCCTACCAGACGAGCTAAATAACTTCTATGCTCGCTTCGAGGCAAGTAACACTGAAACAAGCATGAGAGCATCAGCTGTTCTGGACGACTGTGTGATCACACTCTCCGCAGCCGATGTGACAAAACCTATTCCCCCTCAGGAGCCTGAAAAGATTTGGCATGGGTCCTCAGATCTTCAAAAAGTTTTACAACTGTACCATCGAGGGCATCCTAACGGGTTGCATCACTGCCTGGTATGGTAACTCCTCGGCCTCCAACTGCAAAGCATTACAGAGGGTAGTGCGTATGACCCAGTACATCACCGGGGCCAAGCTCTTGCCACCGAGGACCTCTATACCAGGTGTCAGAGGAAGGCCCTAAAAATTGTCAAAGACTCCAGCCACCCTAGTCATAGACTGTTCTCTCTGCTACCGCACGGCAAGCGGTATCAGAGCGCCAAGTCTAGGTCCAAGAAGATCCTAAATAGCTTCTACCCCCAAGCCATAAGACTCCTGCACAGCTAATCAAATGGCTGCACAGACAATTTGCATTGCCCCCCCCCCCCCCCCCCCCCCACACCTTTCTGGAACACTGCTGCTACTCTCTGTTATTATCTATGCATAGTCACTTTAATAACTCTACCTACATGTACATATTACCTCAATTACCTCGACAACGGTGCCCCCACACATTGACATTGACTCTGTACCGGTAGCCCCTGTATATAGCCTCCATATTGACTCTGTACCGGTACCCCCTGTATATAGCCTCCACATTGACTCTGTACCGGTAGCCCCTGTATATAGCCTCCATATTGACTCTGTACCGGTAGCCCCTGTATATAGCCTCCATATTGACTCTGTACCGGTAGCCCCTGTATATAGCCTCCATATTGACTCTGTACCGGTAGCCCCTGTATATAGCCTCCATATTGACTCTGTACCGGTACCCCCTGTATAAAGCCCTGCTATTGTTATTTACTGCTGCTCTTTAATCATTTGTTACTTTTATCTCTTACTCTTTTTTTAGGTACTTTCTTAAAACTGCATTGTTGGTTAGGGGCTTGTAAGTAAGCATTTCACTGTAAGGTCTACACCTGTTGTATTCAGCGCATGTGACAAATAAAATTAGATTTAGAGAACGAAGGGACTAGGAAATCCCGGCCGGGGCCAAACCATTCCAACCCGGACGACGCTGGGCCAATTGTACACTGCATCATGGGTCTCCCAGTCACGGTCGGCTGTGACACAACTTGCGATCAAACCCAGGTCTGTAGTAACGCCTCTAGCACTTTAAGGCAGTTAAAGACTGCATTAGACCACTGCGCCATTTCAGAGGCCCCTATTGTGCCCTGTTAAATCCCTGTTGATGCCCTGTTGATGCCCTGTTGATGCCCTGTTGATGCCCCGTTGATGTCCCGTTGATGCCCCGTTGATGCCCCGTTGATGCCTCGTTGATGCCCCATTGATGTCCCGTTGATGTCCCGTTGATGCCCCGTTGATGCCCCGTTGATGCCCCGTTGATGCCCTGTTGATGCCCCGTTGATGCCCTGTTAATGCCCCGTTGATGTCCTGTTGATGCCCCGTTGATGTCCCGTTGATGCCCCGTTGATGTCCCGTTGATACCCTGTTAACGCCCATTATAATCATTGATTGATCTTAGCTGTACTCAATTTCAGCTCCCCTCCTCCCCTCCCTCCACCTCTCTCTCCTCTGAGTGACAACAGCTACACTTTTATTTATAGATAGCAAGTGAGAGTTCATGTAAAGTTTGAGCAGATATCCTCAACTGGAACATGCAGTAGTTTCTGCCAGCATGATCTCAGTCCTCTGATGAGTGATGAATCGCACCATATAGGACCAGGGCCCGTAGGACTCTAGTCAATGGTACCATAGGGTTCTGGTTTAACAGTAGTGCACTAAATAGGCAATAGTCTGCCATTTGGGACGCAACAGGGGAATACAGTGTAATGCCTAGACTGGGATTTAATGAGGTTTGTTCCTTGGTTTAGTTCCATGAGGGAATTAGGTGACCCTTGGAACTCACCCATTGTCCACCTCTTTCCAGGCTCTAAACTCCTGTATCTTCGCATAGAGCAGGGTTCCCCAAAATGGCGGCCTCCCCCATAGGATATATACACCACCGTTCAAAGGTTTAGGGTCACTTTAGAAAGGCACTTTTTTTTTTGGTCCATTAAAATAACATCAAATTGATCAGAAATACAGTGTAGACATTGTTAATGTTGTAAATGACTATTGTAGCTGGAAACGGTTGATTTTTAATGGAATATCTACATAGGCGTACAGAGGCCCATTATCAGCAACCATCACTCCTGTGTTCCAATGGCACGTTGTGTTAGCTAATCCAAGTTTATCATTTTAAAAGGCTAATTGATCATTAGAAAACCTTTTTGCAATTATGTTAGCACAGCTGAAAACTGTTGTGCTGATTAAAGAAGCAATACAACTGGCCTTCTTTAGGCTAGTTGAGAATCTGGAGCATTAGCTTCATGGCAGAGTTACAAAGAGAGAGCCATATCTCAGACTGGCCAATAAAAAGAAAAGATTAAGATGGGCAAAAGAACACAGACACTGGACAGAGGAACTCTGCCTAGAAGGCCAGCATCCCGGAGTCGCGTCTTCAATGTTGACGTTGAGACTGGTGTTTTACAGGTACTATTTAATGAAGCTGCCAGTTGAGGACTTGTGAGGCGTCTGTTTCTCAAACTAGACACTCTAATGTACTTGTCCTCTTGCTCAGTTGTGCACCGGGTCCTCCCACTCCTCTTTCTATTCTGGTTAGAGCCAGTTTGCGCTGTTCTGTGAAGGGAGTAGTACACAGCGTTGTACGAGATCTTCAGGTTTTTGGCAATTTCTCGCATGGAATAGCCTTCATTTCTCAGAACAAGAATAGACTGATGAGTTTCAGAAGAAAGTTCTTTGTTTCTGGCCATATTGAGCCTGTAATCGAACCCACAAATGCTGATGCTCCAGATACTCAACTAGTCAAAAGAAGGCCCGTTTTATTGCTTCTTTAATCAACAATCAACACAACAGTTTTCAGCTGTGCTAACATAATTGCAAAAGGGTTTTCTAATGATTAATTTGTCTTTTAAAATGATAAACTTGGATTAGCTAACACAACGTGCCATAGGAACACAGGAGTGACGGTTGCTGATAATGGGCCTCTGTACGACTGTGTAGATATTCCATTAAAACTTCTTCGGGATTGGTGGGTCCCCTGCGGGACAGTTGAGCTATCGTAGACTAATGGGATTAGCATGAGGTTGTAAGTAACAAGAACATTTCCCAGGACATAGACATATCTGATATGGGCAGAAAGCTTACATTCTTGTTAATCTAACTGAACAGTCCAATTTATAATTTACAATATTTCAGATCAATTTTATGTTATTTTAATGGACAAAAAATGTGCCTTTTCTTTTCAAAAACAAGGACATTTCTATGTGACCCTAAACTTTTGAACTGTAGTGTATATAGTTGTTTTTGCATATGCATTGTGGGACATATAAGACAGTAAAAAGACCAGGAAAATAATTTCCAAAGTATTTCCACACATGATAGAAAGACATGTGATCTGAAACAAATGTAAGCAAGGTTTTAAATTATTGTGTTTTAGTCAAATATTATATATTGCAGACTAATGTAATTGTAATTCCTGCCCCTCCATTATATATTGCAGTCCCCTGTAATTGTAATTCCTGCCCCTCCATTATATATTGCAGACCCCTGTAATTGTAATTCCTGCCCCTCCATTATATATTGCAGACCCCTGTAATTGTAATTCCTAGTTGATAATCCCGGACATAGAGGTTATGGAATAGCTAGCTGTAAAGACTTTGCTTTAAAAGTGAGATGAAGCAGACTTTAAAGTGAGGAGAGTCGCTGAGTGAGAGCTTTCTGCAGCTCCACAAACAGCTAATTAGACACATTTACACTGCTTTACCCTGGAAGGACACACAATAACCCACACACTCGGGGGGTTTAAAGTCTGTGCGTGTGTGTGTGTGTGTGTGTGTGCGCGTGCGTGCGTGTGTGTGTCTGAAAGACATAGAGGAATAGCAGTAAATATATAAAGCTATGAAGAAAAGATGAAAGACTGAAACCTGTCTTTGTGCTTGTCTCCAGCCCTCCTCCAGGAGTCGTCCATCGTCCCCCATTATCCCCCAGTGTATTTATACCTGTGTTCTCTGTTTTGTCTGTTGACAGTTCGTCTTGTCTTGTCAGGTCTTACCAGCGTGATTTCCCTTTTTTCCTGTTTCTCAAGTGTTTGTTTCCTAGTTTTCCCGGTTCTGATCATTCTGCCCTGGCCCTCACCCCGAGCAAGCGTGCCGTCCTGTACCTGCCTGACCTCTGACCTGATTACGAACCTCTGCCTGACCTCGACCTGCCTTTTGCCCCGTGTTATAATAAATGATTAAGAACTGTACTATCCTCCTCCTGTGTCTGCATCTGGGTCAAACCCTGAGTCGTGACACTGGTGACAGTCAGTTTAATGATGAAAGA
>NC_052332.1:42293771-42323771 GCF_016432855.1 Salvelinus namaycush
AACAGGACTGACCACCTGCCCTGATTCTAACAGGACTGACCACCTGCTCTGATTCTAACAGGACTGACCACCTGCTCTGAATCTAACAGGACTGACCACCTCCTCTGATTCTAACAGGACTGACCACCTGCTCTGATTCTAACAGGACTGACCACCTGCTCTGATTCTAACAGGACTGACCACCTGCTCTGATTATAACAGGACTGACCACCAGCTCTGATTCTAACAGGACTGACCACCTGCTCTGATTCTAACAGGACTGACCACCTGCTCTGATTCTAACAGGACTGACCACCTGCTCTGATTCTAACAGGACTGAACACCTGCTCTGATTCTAACAGGACTGACCACCTGCTCTGATTCTAACAGGACTGACCTCCTGCTCTGATTCTAACAGGACTGACCACCTGCCCTGATTCTAACAGGACTGACCACCTGCCCTGATTCTAACAGGACTGACCACCTGCTCTGATTCTAACAGGACTGACCTCCTGCTCTGATTCTAACAGTACTGACCACCTGCTCTGATTCTAACAGGACTGACCACCTGCTCTGATTCTAACAGGACTGACCACCTGCTCTGATTCTAACAGGACTGACCACCTGCTCTGATTCTAACAGGACTGACCACCTGCCCTGATTCTAACAGGACTGACCACCTGCTCTGATTCTAACAGGACTGACCACCTGCTCTGATTCTAACAGGACTGACCACCTGCTCTGATTCTAACCCTAACAGGACTGACCTCCTGCTCTGATTCTAACAGGACTGACCTCCTGCTCTGATTCTAACAGGACTGACCTCCTGCTCTGATTCTAACAGGACTGACCACCTGCCCTGATTCTAACAGGACTGACCACCTGCTCTGATTCTAACAGGACTGACCTCCTGCTCTGATTCTAACAGGACTGACCACCTGCCCTGATTCTAACAGGACTGACCACCTGCCCTGATTCTAACAGGACTGACCACCTGCTCTGATTCTAACAGGACTGACCACCTGCTCTGATTCTAACAGGACTGACCTCCTGCTCTGATTCTAACAGGACTGAACACCTGCTCTGATTCTAACAGGACTGACCACCTGCTCTGATTCTAACAGGACTGACCACCTGCTCTGATTCTAACAGGACTGACCACCTGCTCTGATTCTAACAGGACTGACCACCTGCTCTGATTCTAACAGGACTGATCTCCTGCTCTGATTCTAACAGGACTGACCACCTGCCCTGGCTCTCTGCAGCTTAGCACACACACACACACACACACACACACACACACACACACACACACACACACACACACACACACACACACACACACACACACACACACACACACACACACACACACACACGCTACACAAACATCACAACAGCTGCTACCAGACTCTTATTATACGCCTCAATTTATACACTTCCCCCAAATCCCCCGTCCTTGATACATGTGGAAATATTGGACTATAAATTGTGACTTAATGCATTATACCTGTATACAAAGCTTCACATGTGCACATGTGCGCAGCTCCCCAGGGACTGCAGCGCAGACGGCAAAGCATCCTGAGCAGAGAAGCATGATTAAACATCGCTTTCTAAAGTTGTTCCTTGTTTTGTTAACACTGTCATGGTTTCCCCATACTGTGGGAATTGTGATCGAGTCAACACGATATTAGTCACTTTCAAAACAACGTACCGAAACGACATGAACTATTCAAGACTTAGTGTGCAAATAACTATGCAAGTGATTTTGTAATAGGCAGAGTGCATCGGAGTAGATTTATATTGGGTTGTCAGGCACGACTCAGGCCTCGACTCAGGCCTCGACTCAGGCCTCGACTCAGGCCTCGACTCAGGCCTCGACTCAGGCCACGACTCAGGCCACGACTCAGGCCACGACTCAGGCCTCGACTCAGGCCTCGACTCAGGCCACGACTCAGGCCTCGACTCAGGCCACGACTCAGGCCTCGACTCAGGCCACGACTCAGGCCACGACTCAGGCCACGACTCAGGCCTCGACTCAGGCCTCGACTCAGGCCTCGACTCAGGCCTCGACTCAGGCCTCGACTCAGGCCTCGACTCTTTATTTTGTAAAGTGGTTTCTTGCATCAAACAACACAACAACACGTTCAGTCACCTCCTTGTCTGAAATACAAGTAGATAAACAGGTTAATGTCAAGTCCTGCATGTTTTATTTTTCAAGTCACATGGAATGTAGGTCTACATTGAACACCACACATTGGCTGCTACTGTAGGCTGAATGATAGAACGTCTACTCCCATGTTAAAATGTTATGGGATGCATTTTCTCCATTGTTTTTGATGGTAGGCCACTCTGGTAGGCCTTCATTATGATCAAATAGCCACAGTGGCCTACTTGACTACTGTTATAACTGTAACTTAAAGCGGGTACAGCCTCAGTGTTCACAGTGAAACTGTAACTTAAAGCGGGTACAGCCTCAGTGTTCACAGTAAAACTGTAACTTAAAGCGGGTACAGCCCCAGTGTTCACAGTGAAACTGTAACTTAAAGCGGGTACAGCCTCAGTGTTCACAGTGAAACTGTAACTTAAAGCGGGTACAGCCTCAGTGCTCACAGTAAAACTGTAACTTATTAAAGCGGGTACAGCCCCAGTGTTCACAGTAAAAGCGCGCCGGAAGTTGCACAGAAATTTCACAAGGTTCAAGTTTGCGCTCAGCAGAACTGAAATTTGCTCAGTGATACAAAAATATTTGAGGGAACATTGCCCATAACATGATGCAGCCACCACTATGCTAGAAAATATCAACATTCAAGGTTCTCAGTTTGGACTTGGAATTCACTTTTTGTCCTGAATACAAAGGTGCATATCCAATATCACATATAAAGTGGCACTCAAAATCAATGATTATCAAATCAAATGTATTTATATAGCCCTTCTTACATTAGCTGATATCTCAAAGTGCTGTACAGAAACCCAGCCTAAAACCCCAAACAGCAAGCAATGCAGGTGTAGAAGCATGGTGGCTAGGAAAAACTCCCTAGAAAGGCCAAAACCTAGGAAGAAACCTAGAGAGGAACCAGGCTATGAGGGGTGGCCAGTCCTCTTCTGGCTGTGCCGGGTGGAGATTATAACAGAACATGGCCAAGATGTTAAAATGTTCATAAATGACCATCATGGTCAAATAATAATAATCACAGTAGTTGTCGAGGGTACAACAGGTCAGCACCTCAGGAGTAAATGTCAGTTGGCTTTTCATAGCCGATCATTAAGAGTATCTTTACCGCTCCTGCGGTCTCTAGAGAGTTGAAAACAGCAGGTCTGGGACAGGTAGCACGTCCGGTGAACAGGTCAGGGTTCCATAGCTGCAGGCAGAGCAGTTGAAATTGGAGCAGCAGCACGGCCAGGTGGACTGGAGACAGCAAGGAGTCATCATGCCAGGTATGAGGCATGGTCCTAGGGCTCAGGTCCTCCGAGAGAGAGAAAGAAAGAGAGAATTAGAGAGAGGGCACTTAAATTCACACAGGACACCGAATAAGACAGGAGAAATACTCCAGATATTAGAGACTGACCCTATTCCCCGACACATAAACTACTGCAGCATAAATACTGGAGGCTGAGATAGGAGGGGTCAGGAGACACTGTGGCCCCATCCGATGATACCCCCGGACAGGGCCAAACAGGCAGGATATAACCCCACCCACTTTGCCAAAGCACAGCCCCCACACCACTAGAGGGATATCTTCAACCACCAACTTACCATCCTGAGACAAGGCCGAGTATAGCCCAAAATTATCTCCACCACGGCACAACCCAAGGGTGCCAACCCAGACAGGAAGACCACGTCAGTGACTCATCCCACTCAAGTGACGCAGCCCTCCTAGTGACAGCATGGAAGAGCACCAGTAAACCAGTGACTCAGCCCCTGTAATAGGGGTAGAGGCAGAGAATCCCAGTGGAGAGAGGGGAACCGGCCAGGCAGAGACAGCAAGGGCAGTTCATTGCTCCAGTGCCTTTCCGTTCACCTTCACACTCCTGGGCCAGACTACCCTCAATCATAGGACCTACTGAAGAGATGAGTCTTCAATAAAGACTTAAAGGTTGAGACCGAGTCTACGTCTCTCACATGGGTAGGCAGACCATTCCATATAAATGGAGCTCTATAGGAGAAAGCCCTGCCTCCAGCTGTTTGCTTAGAAATTCTAGGGACAATTAGGAGGCCTGCGTCTTGTGACCGTAGCGTACGTGTAGGTATGTACGGCAGGACCAAATCGGAAAGATAGGTAGGAGCAAGCCCATGTAATGCATTGTAGGTTAGCAGTAAAACCTTGAAATCAACCCTTGCCTTAACAGGAAGCCAGTGTAGAGCGGCTAGCACTGGAGTAATATGATCAATTCTTTTGGTTCTAGTCAGGATTCTAGCAGCCGTATTTAGCACTAACTGAAGTTTATTTAGTGCTTTATCCGGGTAGCCGGAAAGTAGAGCATTGCAGTAGTCTAACCTAGAAGTGACAAAAGCATGGATACAATTTTCTTACTTACTTGTGTCACGCCCAAAATGGATGTCCTAACCGACTTGCCAAAACTATAGTTTCTTAACAAGAAATTTGCGGAGTGGTTGAAAACCGAGTTTTAATGACTCCAACCTAAGTGTATGTAAACTTGGTTAATACAGACAGTATACATGGTTAATATAGACAGTATACATGGTTAATATAGACAGCATGGTTAATATAGACAGTATACATGGTTAATATAGACAGTATACATGGTTAATATAGACAGTAGACATGGTTAATATAGACAGTATACATGGTTAATATAGACAGCATACATGGTTAATATAGACAGTATACATGGTTAATATAGACAGTATACATGGTTAATATAGACAGCATGGTTAATATAGACAGTATACAGGCTTAATATAGACAGTATACATGGTTAATATAGACAGTATACATGGTTAATATAGACAGTATACATGGTTAATATAGACAGTATACATGGTTAATATAGACAGCATGGTTAATATAGACAGTATACAGGGTTAATATAGACAGTATACATGGTTAATATAGACAGTATACATGGTTAATATAGACAGTATACATGGTTAATATAGACAGTATATATGGTTAATATAGACACTATACAGGGTTAATATAGACAGTATACATGGTTAATATAGACAGTATACATGGTTAATATAGACAGCATGGTTAATATAGACAGCATGGTTAATATAGACATCATGGTTAATATAGACAGCATGGTTAATATAGACAGTATACATGGTTAATATAGACATCATGGTTAATATAGACAGTATACATGGTTAATAGACAGCATGGTTAATATAGACAGCATGGTTAATATAGACAGCATACATGGTTAATATAGACATCATGGTTAATATAGACAGCATGGTTAATATAGACAGTATACATGGTTAATATAGACATCATGGTTAATATAGACAGTATACATGGTTAATAGACAGCATGGTTAATATAGATATCATGGTTAATATAGACGGTATACATGGTTAATATAGACAGCATGGTTAATATAGACAGCATACATGGTTAATATAGACAGTATACATGGTTAATATAGACAGCATGGTTAATATAGACATCATGGTTAATATAGACATTATACATGGTTAATATAGACAGTATACAGGGTTAATATAGACAGCATGGTTAATATAGACAGCATGGTTAATATAGACAGTATACATGGTTAATATAGACAGCATGGTTAATATAGACAGCATGGTTAATATAGACACTATACATGGTTAATATAGACAGTATACATGGTTAATATAGACACTATACATGGTTAATATAGACAGCATGGTTAATATAGACAGCATGGTTAATATAGACAGCATACATGGTTAATATAGACAGCATGGTTAATATAGACAGTATACATGGTTAATATAGACACTATACATGGTTAATATAGACAGCATGGTTAATATAGACAGTATACATGATTAATATAGACAGCATACATGGTTAATATAGACAGCATGGTTAATATAGACAGTATACATGGTTAATATAGACAGTATACATGGTTAATATAGACAGCATGGTTAATATAGACAACATGGTTAATATAGACAGTATACATGGTTAATATAGACAGTATACATGGTTAATATAGACAGCATGGTTAATATAGACAGTATACATGGTTAATATAGACAGCATGGTTAATATAGACAGTATACATGGTTAATATAGACAGCATGGTTAATATAGACAACATGGTTAATATAGACAGTATACATGGTTAATATAGACAGTATACATGGTTAATATAGACAGCATGGTTAATATAGACAGTATACATGGTTAATATAGACAGTATACATGGTTAATATAGACAGTATACATGGTTAATATAGACAGCATGGTTAATATAGACAACATGGTTAATATAGACAGTATACATGGTTAATATAGACAGTATACATGGTTAATATAGACAGCATGGTTAATATAGACAGTATACATGGTTAATATAGACATTATACATGGTTAATATAGACAGTAGACATGGTTAATATAGACAGTATACATGGTTAATATAGACATTATACATGGTTAATATAGACAGTATACATGGTTAATATAGACACTATACATGGTTAATATAGACAGCATGGTTAATATAGACAGCATGGTTAATATAGACAGCATACATGGTTAATATAGACAGCATGGTTAATATAGACAGCATGGTTAATATAGACAGTATACATGGTTAATATAGACACTATACATGGTTAATATAGACAGCATGGTTAATATAGACAGTATACATGATTAATATAGACAGCATACATGGTTAATATAGACAGCATGGTTAATATAGACAGTATACATGGTTAATATAGACAGTATACATGGTTAATATAGACAGCATGGTTAATATAGACAACATGGTTAATATAGACAGTATACATGGTTAATATAGACAGTATACATGGTTAATATAGACAGCATGGTTAATATAGACAGTATACATGGTTAATATAGACAGCATGGTTAATATAGACAGTATACATGGTTAATATAGACAGCATGGTTAATATAGACAACATGGTTAATATAGACAGTATACATGGTTAATATAGACAGTATACATGGTTAATATAGACAGCATGGTTAATATAGACAACATGGTTAATATAGACAGTATACATGGTTAATATAGACAGTATACATGGTTAATATAGACAGCATGGTTAATATAGACAGTATACATGGTTAATATAGACATTATACATGGTTAATATAGACAGTAGACATGGTTAATATAGACAGTATACATGGTTAATATAGACATTATACATGGTTAATATAGACAGTATACATGGTTAATATAGACAGTATACATGGTTAATATAGACAGCATGGTTAATATAGACAGTATACAGGGTTAATATAGACAGTATACATGGTTAATATAGACAGCATGGTTAATATAGACACTATACATGGTTAATATAGACACTATACATGGTTAATATAGACAGCATGGTTAATATAGACAGCATGGTTAATATAGACACTATACATGGTTAATATAGACAGCATACATGGTTAATATAGACACTATACATGGTTAATATAGACAGCATGGTTAATATAGACAGCATGGTTAATATAGACACTATACATGGTTAATATAGACAGTATACATGGTTAATATAGACACTATACATGGTTAATATAGACACTATACATGGTTAATATAGACAGTATACATGGTTAATATAGACAGCATGGTTAATATAGACACTATACATGGTTAATATAGACAGCATGGTTAATATAGACAGCATGGTTAATATAGACAGTATACATGGTTAATATAGACACTATACATGGTTAATATAGACAGTATACATGGTTAATATAGACAGTATACAGTATACATGGTTAATATAGACACTATACATGGTTAATATAGACAGTATACATGGTTAATATAGACACTATACATGGTTAATATAGACACTATACATGGTTAATATAGACAGTATACATGGTTAATATAGACAGCATGGTTAATATAGACACTATACATGGTTAATATAGACAGTATACAGGTTAATATAGACAGCATGGTTAATATAGACAGTATACATGGTTAATATAGACACTATACATGGTTAATATAGACAGTATACATGGTTAATATAGACAGTATACAGTATACATGGTTAATATAGACACTATACATGGTTAATATAGACAGTATACAGGTTAATATAGACAGCATGGTTAATATAGACAGTATACATGGTTAATATAGACAGTATACATGGTTAATATAGACAGTATACAGTATACATGGTTAATATAGACAGTATACATGGTTAATATAGACACTATACATGGTTAATATAGACAGTATACAGGTTAATATAGACAGCATGGTTAATATAGACACTATACATGGTTAATATAGACAGTATACAGGTTAATATAGACAGCATGGTTAATATAGACAGCATACATGGTTAATATAGACAGCATGGTTAATATAGACAGCATGGTTAATATAGACAGTATACATGGTTAATATAGACACTATACATGGTTAATATAGACAGTATACATGGTTAATATAGACAGCATGGTTAATATAGACAGCATGGTTAATATAGACACTATACATGGTTAATATAGACAGTATACATGGTTAATATAGACACTATACATGGTTAATATAGACAGTATACAGTATACATGGTTAATATAGACACTATACATGGTTAATATAGACAGTATACAGGTTAATATAGACAGCATGGTTAATATAGACAGTATACATGGTTAATATAGACAGCATGGTTAATATAGACAGCATGGTTAATATAGACAGTATACATGGTTAATATAGACAGCATGGTTAATATAGACAGTATACATGGTTAATATAGACAGCATGGTTAATATAGACAACATGGTTAATATAGACAGTATACATGGTTAATATAGACAGTATACATGGTTAATATAGACAGTATACATGGTTAATATAGACAGTATACATGGTTAATATAGACAGTATACATGGTTAATATAGACAGTATACATGGTTAATATAGACAGTATACATGGTTAATATAGACAGTATACATGGTTAATATAGACAGTATAAATGGTTAATATAGACAGTATACATGGTTAATATAGACAGTATAAATGGTTAATATAGACAGTATAAATGGTTAATATAGACAGTATACATGGTTAATATAGACAGTATAAATGGTTAATATAGACAGTATACATGGTTAATATAGACAGTATACATGGTTAATATAGACACTATACATGGTTAATATAGACACTATACATGGTTAATATAGACAGTATACATGGTTAATATAGACAGTATACATGGTTAATATAGACAGTATACATGGTTAATATAGACAGTATACATGGTTAATATAGACAGCATGGTTAATATAGACAGTATACATGGTTAATATAGACAGCATGGTTAATATAGACAGTATACATGGTTAATATAGACACTATACATGGTTAATATAGACACTATACATGGTTAATATAGACAGTATACATGGTTAATATAGACAGCATGGTTAATATAGATATCATGGTTAATATAGACAGTATACATGGTTAATATAGACATCATGGTTAATATAGACAGTATACATGGTTAATATAGACAGTATACATGGTTAATATAGACAGTATACATGGTTAATATAGACAGTATACATGGTTAATATAGACAGCATGGTTAATATAGATATCATGGTTAATATAGACAGTATACATGGTTAATATAGACATCATGGTTAATATAGACAGTATACATGGTTAATATAGAGAGTATACATGGTTAATATAGACAGTATACATGGTTAATATAGACATCATGGTTAATATAGACAGTATACATGGTTAATATAGACAGCATGGTTAATATAGACAGTATACATGGTTAATATAGACATCATGGTTAATATAGACAGTATACATGGTTAATATAGACAGTATACATGGTTAATATAGACAGTATACATGGTTAATATAGACAGTATACATGGTTAATATAGACACTATAGATGGTTAATATAGACATCATGGTTAATATAGACAGTATACATGGTTAATATAGACAGTATACATGGTTAATATAGACATCATGGTTAATATAGACATCATGGTTAATATAGACAGTATACATGGTTAATATAGACAGTATACATGGTTAATATAGACAGTATACATGGTTAATATAGACAGCATGGTTAATATAGACAGCATACATGGTTAATATAGACACTATAGATGGTTAATATAGACATCATGGTTAATATAGACAGTATACATGGTTAATATAGACAGTATACATGGTTAATATAGACATCATGGTTAATATAGACAGTATACATGGTTAATATAGACAGCATGGTTAATATAGACAGTATACATGGTTAATATAGACAGCATGGTTAATATAGACAGTATACATGGTTAATATAGACACTATAGATGGTTAATATAGACAGTATACATGGTTAATATAGACAGCATGGTTAATATAGATATCATGGTTAATATAGACAGTATACATGGTTAATATAGACAGTATACATGGTTAATATAGACATCATGGTTAATATAGACAGTATACATGGTTAATATAGACAGCATGGTTAATATAGACACTATACATGGTTAATATAGACAGTATACATGGTTAATATAGACATCATGGTTAATATAGACAGTATACATGGTTAATATAGACATCATGGTTAATATAGACACTATACATGGTTAATATAGACAGCATGGTTAATAAAGACAGTATACATGGTTAATATAGACAGCATACATGGTTAATATAGACAGTATACATGGTTAATATAGACAGCATGGTTAATATAGACAGCATGGTTAATATAGACAGTATACATGGTTAATATAGACACTATACATGGTTAATATAGACAGTATACAGGGTTAATATAGACAGTATACATGGTTAATATAGACAGTATACATGGTTAATATAGACAGTATACATGGTTAATATAGACAGCATGGTTAATATAGACAGCATACATGGTTAATATAGACACTATACATGGTTAATATAGACAGCATGGTTAATATAGACAGTATACATGGTTAATATAGACAGTATACATGGTTAATATAGACAGCATGGTTAATATAGACAGTATACATGGTTAATATAGACATCATGGTTAATATAGACAGTATACATGGTTAATATAGACAGTATACATGGTTAATATAGACACTATACATGGTTAATATAGACAGTATACATGGTTAATATAGACAGCATGGTTAATATAGACAGTATACATGGTTAATATAGAAGGCATGGTTAATATAGACAGTATACATGGTTAATATAGACAGAATACATGGTTAATATAGACAGTATACATGGTTAATATAGACAGCATGGTTAATATAGACAGTATACATGGTTAATATAGACAGTATACATGGTTAATATAGACAGTATACATGGTTAATATAGACACTATACATGGTTAATATAGACACTATACATGGTTAATATAGACAGTATACATGGTTAATATAGACAGTATACATGGTTAATATAGACAGTATACATGGTTAATATAGACAGTATACATGGTTAATATAGACAGCATGGTTAATATAGACAGTATACATGGTTAATATAGACAGCATGGTTAATATAGACAGTATACATGGTTAATATAGACACTATACATGGTTAATATAGACAGTATACATGGTTAATATAGACAGTATACATGGTTAATATAGACAGCATGGTTAATATAGATATCATGGTTAATATAGACAGTATACATGGTTAATATAGACAGTATACATGGTTAATATAGACAGTATACATGGTTAATATAGACAGTATACATGGTTAATATAGACAGTATACATGGTTAATATAGACAGCATGGTTAATATAGATATCATGGTTAATATAGACAGTATACATGGTTAATATAGACATCATGGTTAATATAGACAGTATACATGGTTAATATAGACAGTATACATGGTTAATATAGACAGTATACATGGTTAATATAGACATCATGGTTAATATAGACAGTATACATGGTTAATATAGACAGCATGGTTAATATAGACAGTATACATGGTTAATATAGACATCATGGTTAATATAGACAGTATACATGGTTAATATAGACAGTATACATGGTTAATATAGACAGTATACATGGTTAATATAGACAGTATACATGGTTAATATAGACACTATAGATGGTTAATATAGACATCATGGTTAATATAGACAGTATACATGGTTAATATAGACAGTATACATGGTTAATATAGACATCATGGTTAATATAGACATCATGGTTAATATAGACAGTATACATGGTTAATATAGACAGTATACATGGTTAATATAGACAGTATACATGGTTAATATAGACAGCATGGTTAATATAGACAGCATACATGGTTAATATAGACACTATAGATGGTTAATATAGACATCATGGTTAATATAGACAGTATACATGGTTAATATAGACAGTATACATGGTTAATATAGACATCATGGTTAATATAGACAGTATACATGGTTAATATAGACAGTATACATGGTTAATATAGACACTATAGATGGTTAATATAGACATCATGGTTAATATAGACAGTATACATGGTTAATATAGACAGTATACATGGTTAATATAGACATCATGGTTAATATAGACATCATGGTTAATATAGACAGTATACATGGTTAATATAGACAGTATACATGGTTAATATAGACAGTATACATGGTTAATATAGACAGCATGGTTAATATAGACAGCATACATGGTTAATATAGACACTATAGATGGTTAATATAGACATCATGGTTAATATAGACAGTATACATGGTTAATATAGACAGTATACATGGTTAATATAGACATCATGGTTAATATAGACAGTATACATGGTTAATATAGACAGCATGGTTAATATAGACAGTATACATGGTTAATATAGACAGTATACATGGTTAATATAGACAGTATACATGGTTAATATAGACAGCATGGTTAATATAGACACTATACATGGTTAATATAGACAGTATACATGGTTAATATAGACATCATGGTTAATATAGACAGTATACATGGTTAATATAGACATCATGGTTAATATAGACACTATACATGGTTAATATAGACAGCATGGTTAATATAGACAGTATACATGGTTAATATAGACAGCATACATGGTTAATATAGACAGTATACATGGTTAATATAGACAGCATGGTTAATATAGACAGCATGGTTAATATAGACAGTATACATGGTTAATATAGACACTATACATGGTTAATATAGACAGTATACAGGGTTAATATAGACAGTATACATGGTTAATATAGACAGTATACATGGTTAATATAGACAGTATACATGGTTAATATAGACAGCATGGTTAATATAGACAGCATACATGGTTAATATAGACACTATACATGGTTAATATAGACAGCATGGTTAATATAGACAGTATACATGGTTAATATAGACAGTATACATGGTTAATATAGACAGCATGGTTAATATAGACAGTATACATGGTTAATATAGACATCATGGTTAATATAGACAGTATACATGGTTAATATAGACCGTATACATGGTTAATATAGACAGTATACATGGTTAATATAGACACTATACATGGTTAATATAGACAGTATACATGGTTAATATAGACAGCATGGTTAATATAGACAGTATACATGGTTAATATAGAAGGCATGGTTAATATAGACAGTATACATGGTTAATATAGACAGAATACATGGTTAATATAGACAGTATACATGGTTAATATAGACAGCATGGTTAATATAGACAGTATACATGGTTAATATAGACAGTATACATGGTTAATATAGACAGCATGGTTAATATAGACAGTATACATGGTTAATATAGACAGTATACATGGTTAATATAGACAGTATACATGGTTAATATAGACAGCATGGTTAATATAGACAGCATGGTTAATATAGACAGTATACATGGTTAATATAGACACTATACATGGTTAATATAGACAGTATACATGGTTAATATAGACAGTATACATGGTTAATATAGACAGTATACATGGTTAATATAGACACTAAACATGGTTAATATAGACAGTATACATGGTTAATATAGACAGTATACATGGTTAATATAGACAGCATGGTTAATATAGACAGCATACATGGTTAATATAGACACTATAGATGGTTAATATAGACATCATGGTTAATATAGACAGTATACATGGTTAATATAGACAGTATACATGGTTAATATAGACATCATGGTTAATATAGACAGTATACATGGTTAATATAGACAGCATGGTTAATATAGACAGTATACATGGTTAATATAGACAGCATGGTTAATATAGACAGTATACATGGTTAATATAGACACTATAGATGGTTAATATAGACAGTATACATGGTTAATATAGACAGCATGGTTAATATAGATATCATGGTTAATATAGACAGTATACATGGTTAATATAGACAGTATACATGGTTAATATAGACATCATGGTTAATATAGACAGTATACATGGTTAATATAGACAGCATGGTTAATATAGACACTATACATGGTTAATATAGACAGTATACATGGTTAATATAGACATCATGGTTAATATAGACAGTATACATGGTTAATATAGACATCATGGTTAATATAGACACTATACATGGTTAATATAGACAGCATGGTTAATATAGACAGTATACATGGTTAATATAGACAGCATACATGGTTAATATAGACAGTATACATGGTTAATATAGACAGCATGGTTAATATAGACAGCATGGTTAATATAGACAGTATACATGGTTAATATAGACACTATACATGGTTAATATAGACAGTATACAGGGTTAATATAGACAGTATACATGGTTAATATAGACAGTATACATGGTTAATATAGACAGTATACATGGTTAATATAGACAGCATGGTTAATATAGACAGCATACATGGTTAATATAGACACTATACATGGTTAATATAGACAGCATGGTTAATATAGACAGTATACATGGTTAATATAGACAGTATACATGGTTAATATAGACAGCATGGTTAATATAGACAGTATACATGGTTAATATAGACATCATGGTTAATATAGACAGTATACATGGTTAATATAGACCGTATACATGGTTAATATAGACAGTATACATGGTTAATATAGACACTATACATGGTTAATATAGACAGTATACATGGTTAATATAGACAGCATGGTTAATATAGACAGTATACATGGTTAATATAGAAGGCATGGTTAATATAGACAGTATACATGGTTAATATAGACAGAATACATGGTTAATATAGACAGTATACATGGTTAATATAGACAGCATGGTTAATATAGACAGTATACATGGTTAATATAGACAGTATACATGGTTAATATAGACAGCATGGTTAATATAGACAGTATACATGGTTAATATAGACAGTATACATGGTTAATATAGACAGTATACATGGTTAATATAGACAGCATGGTTAATATAGACAGCATGGTTAATATAGACAGTATACATGGTTAATATAGACACTATACATGGTTAATATAGACAGTATACATGGTTAATATAGACAGTATACATGGTTAATATAGACAGTATACATGGTTAATATAGACACTAAACATGGTTAATATAGACAGTATACATGGTTAATATAGACAGTATACATGGTTAATATAGACAGCATACATGGTTAATATAGACAGTATGCATGGTTAATATAGACAGTATACATGGTTAATATAGACATCATGGTTAATATATAGAGTATACATGGTTAATATAGACAGTATACATGGTTAATATAGACAGTATACATGGTTAATATAGACAGTATACATGGTTAATATAGACAGTATACATGGTTAATATAGACAGCATGGTTAATATAGACAGCATGGTTAATATAGACAACATGGTTAATATAGACAGTATACATGGTTAATATAGACAGTATACATGGTTAATATAGACAGTATACATGGTTAATATAGACAGCATGGTTAATATCGACAACATGGTTAATATAGACAGTATACATGGTTAATATAGACAGTATACATGGTTAATATAGACAGCATGGTTAATATAGACAGCATGTTTAATATAGACAGTATACATGGTTAATATAGACAGTATACATGGTTAATATAGATATCATGGTTAATATAGACAGTATACAGGGTTAATATAGACAGTATACATGGTTAATATAGACAGCATGGTTAATATAGACAGTATACATGGTTAATATAGACAGTATACATGGTTAATATAGATATCATGGTTAATATAGACAGTATACAGGGTTAATATAGACAGTATACATGGTTAATATAGATATCATGGTTAATATAGACAGTATACATGGTTAATATAGACAGTATACATGGTTAATATAGACAGCATGGTTAATATAGACAACATGGTTAATATAGACAGTATACATGGTTAATATAGACAGTATACATGGTTAATATAGACAGTATACATGGTTAATATAGACAGCATGGTTAATATAGACAACATGGTTAATATAGACAGTATACATGGTTAATATAGACAGTATACATGGTTAATATAGACAGTATACATGGTTAATATAGACAGTATACATGGTTAATATAGACAGTATACATGGTTAATATAGACAGCATGGTTAATATAGACAGTATACATGGTTAATATAGACAGCATGGTTAATATAGACAGTATACATGGTTAATATTTGCCGTTTACCTCCGCTAGATCCCATTTATCAATAAAAGCGCTATGTGTTTACAGTAATCAGTAATCAAGACATGCTTGGAATAAATCACGGTAATCTTGAACAAATATAAATTAATAAACAAGTTTTTCATTACTATCGATGTTTATTGCTTTGAACTAAACACTTTGGAAGGGGAAAAAAATTAGCAGTGAGAATTTTATGGAAATGATAAATGAGCCCCATGGAACACAACTTAATGCCGGTCTCCACACCAGATGAGGGACAGAGTTTTACTGTGTGTGTGTGTGTTGCAAATGTTTTTCTTGCACTTGATGCGTGTGTACTGTGTCTTCCTGTCCTTATTGGGTCGCAGCGCTTCTTCTTGTTGCTACCGGCTGCAATCTGGAATGATGAAAACACTTAGTTCAGAAATGTTACTAACATCTCACTCACATATATAGTTTCATCAGGCCAAGGTAGGAGAGTCAGACACACACACTTGCAACAACATCACTCACACTTACTTCCTGTATTGGAGTTGTTGATTCTGTGGGTTGGGAGGATGGGGCACCAGCCTTCTCCTCCTGAATCCTCCTCACGATGGTTGCAGAAGCTGGTGTCCTTGGGATATGTTGCCTCCTCTTGATTTGAGGTCTTACCAATGCCTTGTCCAGCTCCTCGAGAAAGAGCAGTCTCCTCTGGAGCTTCCCTCTGTTCCAATCTGGGTTCAACGCCGTCCAGATGACAAACGTGTTGTACGCCGAGATGTCCAAGATGTTGAAGAATATCACAAGTGGCCAGTGTAGGGTTCTTCTTTGGCAGCTGTAGCCAGTCACCAGCTTGTCTCCTTTTGTTGCATTGTAATCCATTATGATTTCCGGTTTTCGATGTTCCTGGCCACAGATTCTCCCATCCCTATGCAGCGTACTAATGAGTACCACATTTTTGCTATTCATAGGCACGTAGGACACTAGGGACAAGCGTAGAGGAATTGATAGGTCTGTTCCGTGTATTCAACTGCTGAGGTGGGAGCTCTGGCTAGTTTTTACATACTGTTCTTACCATCGTCAGCTTCCTCTTGAGGAGCTCCTGTCCCAGCTTGTGCAAAGTAAAAATGTAATCGCATGTGATGTTGTATCCCTGTGTCACGTCCAGGACAACCCGCATCCCTTGGTTCTTCTCCGGCGCTCCTCCATCTGTATTTCCATATAAACTTGCAAGTCTTGTCTTGTCTCTCTGCACTGACCTGATGGCAGCTAGCTTGTCTCTCTGCACAGACCTGATTGCAGCTAGCTTGTCTCTCTGCACTGACCTGATGGCAGCTAGCTTGTCTCTCTGCACTGACCTGATGGCAGCTAGCTTGTCTCTCTGCACTGACCTGATGGCAGCTAGCTTGTCTCTCTGCACTGACCTGATGGCAGCTAGCTTGTCTCTCTGCACTGACCTGATTGCAGCTAGCTTGTCTCTCTGCACTGACCTGATTGCAGCTAGCTTGTCTCTCTACACTGACCTGATTGCAGCTAGCTTGTCTCTCTGCACTGACCTGATTGCAGCTAGCTTGTCTCTCTGCACTGACCTGATGGCAGCTAGCTTGTCTCTCTGCACTGACCTGATTGCAGCTAGCTTGTCTCTCTGCACTGACCTGATTGCAGCTAGCTTGTCTCTCTGCACTGACCTGATGGCAGCTAGCTTGTCTCTCTGCACTGACCTGATTGCAGCTAGCTTGTCTCTCTGCACTGACCTGATTGCAGCTAGCTTGTCTCTCTGCACTGACCTGATTGCAGCTAGCTTGTCTCTCTGCACTGACCTGATGGCAGCTAGCTTGTCTCTCTGCACTGACCTGATTGCAGCTAGCTTGTCTCTCTGCACTGACCTGATTGCAGCTAGCTTGTCTCTCTACACTGACCTGATTGCAGCTAGCTTGTCTCTCTGCACTGACCTGATGGCAGCTAGCTTGTCTCTCTACACTGACCTGATGGCAGCTAGCTTGTCTCTCTGCACTGACCTGATGGCAGCTAGCTTGTCTCTCTGCACTGACCTGATGGCAGCTAGCTTGTCTCTCTGCACTGACCTGATGGCAGCTAGCTTGTCTCTCTGCACTGACCTGATGGCAGCTAGCTTGTCTCTCTGCACTGACCTGATGGCAGCTAGCTTGTCTCTCTACACTGACCTGATTGCAGCTAGCTTGTCTCTCTGCACTGACCTGATGGCAGCTAGCTTGTCTCTCTGCACTGACCTGATGGCAGCTAGCTTGTCTCTCTGCACTGACCTGATTGCAGCTAGCTTGTCTCTCTGCCGCCGAGCTGGTCTTTTGTCTCGGTTATTGAAGCAGATAATCCAGGAAATAATGTGGAAGTTTTCAAGAGACATTGTTGCACGGAAAAGTTCTCTGTCAGTTTCTACATCCCAGAGGGATTCTATGGATTCCCCATTGAATCTGAAAACACCAGCAAGGATGAGAACCCCACTGTATGCATGTAAATGAGTTTGGTCCATCTCCTTCCATCTCTCTCCAAAAACACGCCTTCCCTCCAAATTAGTGCAGTCCAGAATGATTTTCTGGATGGTGTCTGGGATGAACAGTTCAAAAGAAGACTTTATGTCCTGCACATGAATAACCATCATCCGCGTCGGCCCTGGTTGCATCCTCATCACATCGGCAGCCACGCCGGGTGGCTCATTCCTTGGGCAAGAAGACCATGCAATTTCATAATTCTTTTGACATCCATATTTATCCTCCTGCAGGCTGCTGATTAGCTGATTGCTGACGGGCTGGTCCTGGGGCTGGCTGAGGATCAATCTCATTCTCTTCTTCCAACTGACTGTCAGATTCCAAATTGACAGAGACATGATCCTCATATTCTGAAAATTCTTCATCTTCCAGAGTGGAAGACGCTCCTTCCACACTAGCTTCTCTCTCTGCAAAAATTATGTCTAAGGCCCTCTGAGCAGAGATAATTTTTGCCATACTGATTGAGTGTGGTAAGGAGCCACACATGCAAATCTATTTATTTGTTGTGTTCCTCCCCCAATTTGCACCTGGCTGGGGTAGAGTTGGGTGAAAATACAGAACTTTTTACAATGAATCGAAATAATGTATTGTAATAACATTGTGCCGGTTCCCGCAAGACATTGTGTAGTTTCACACGCTACAAAGGGTAAAGAGTGTGAGAAAAGTGGGTGACAGGCAGGGAGACAGGCAGGGAGACAGGCAGGGTGACAGGCAGGGAGACAGGCAGGGAGACAGGCAGGGAGACAGGCAGGGAGACAGGCAGGGAGACACACAGGGAGACAGGCAGGGTGACAGGCAGGGAGACAGGCAGGGAGACAGGCAGGGAGACAGACAGGTTCTTGCTGCTATGTTGAAACAGCAGGCCCAGGGAGGAGGAAGACAGAGGGAAGGCACACAGCAAACCTTTTTGTTTTATTTTTTTACGTGTTTTCACCTACACACACACACACACTTTTCCACACTTTTATTACCCTCAGGTATCACGTTTCAGGTAAGACCAAGATGCAGACAACGTCGAATTAATAACAGTTTATTAATCTAACAGGGGCAAGCAAAATACAGGTCAAGGGCAGGCAAAATACAGGTCAAGGGCAGGCAAAAGACAGGTCAATGACAGGCAAAAGACAGGTCAAGGGGCAGGCAAAAGACAGGTCAGTGGCAGGCAAAAGACAGGTCAGGGGCATGCAAAAGACAGGTCAGGGGCAGGCAAAAGACAGGTCAAAGGCAGGCAAAAGACAGGTCAAGGGCAGGCAAAAGACAGGTCAAGGGCAGGCAGAATGGTCAAAACCTGGAAAACTAAAAAAACAGGAACAATCGAGAGACAGGAACGAGGGAGGGGAAAACGTTGGTAGGCTTGACGAAACAAAAGTAACTGGCAACAGACAAACAGAGAACACAGGTATAAATACACAGGGGATAATGGGGAAGATGGGTGACACCTGGATGGGGATGGAGACAATCACAAAGACAGGTGAAACGGATCAGGGTGTGACAATGGGTCCAGTGGACCCGAAAACCACATATGTAATATAAATGTGTAGGGGGGTGCACAGTGTGCACTCAATGACAATGTGTTATTTTACATGTTCTTCACAGAAAATGAGCCATAGGCCAATGAGTCTCAAGTTGAAGAAAAAAAATGAATTGTATAATTTTTCTTTTAGTAAACATTGAAAATGGGTCCCACAGACCCGAACACCACACAAGGGTTAAATGGAACAATCTTCCCATGAGTCTTACAGGCACAATAAACCTCTTCAGAATGGCATGGCTCCCGAAGTTTTCATATTTATTCTTGCTAATACCAATTACCCCCACCGAAGACATTCTTTAAAACAAAATAGTATACATCAGCCATAACAAACTGTAAACAGGCAAAGATTCTCCATAAGTCCGAGTGTGGTTTTAACCTTCCAGACTCAGAATAACCACCCAAGGCTTTTACGTGAGGCGACAGGTAGCCTAGTGGTTAGAGCGTTGGACTAGTAACCGTAAAGGTTGCAAGATCGAATCCCCGAGCTGACATGTTTAAAAAAAAATATATATATTGTTCTGTCCCTGAACAAGACAGTTAACCCACTGTTCCAATGCCGTCATTAAAAATAAGAATTTATTCTTTACTGGCTTGCCTAGTTAAATAAAGGTAAAATAAAAAATCAAATGCACTAAAGAGGAATAGTGGGTACATATTGAAGATGTGCCTGCTCACACTCAGAATCTTTTCACATGTCTATTTTTCAAAGGATAAAGCTAAAAACAATAGGAACTTCATAGGTGCTGTTTTTTTTATCACATTTTTTTTCTGGTTGGCTGACTGGCTAAGAACACTTAAACTGTTGTCCATAACAACCGATATCAGTCCCTAAAAAACACAACCCTTATTGATCGATCCATTGATAGTCGTTTCAGAATTCACCGATAAATTTGGTCCACGTGGGAATATTAAAAAGCTATTTTTTTGGACTGACCAATGTAGATATTTACAAATACATACATCTTATACGTTTCATATCACCAACATTTATATTTGGAATGTTTTGGACTTCAAAACAATCTTGAGGGAAATCCGATTTGTGTCGTAAAAGGATGTTCATATGATTGGTTAAGAAATACAAAACCTTGCAGAGAGCCTATCCAACTGAGAGAGCCTATCCAATCTCTTATAAACTATTGGAACCAAGACTTAAAAAAGAGCTGATATTGGCTCACGATGGAGGGAATATTAGAACAGAACTAATTATATTTAATGAATCCAGTATAAACTAACGTATTGACTTTATTATGCAAGAGACACAATTCTGCAGCACAACAGCAGAGTCATGTCGTAAGTGTAAAACGAATAATGACTCAATAATCCATGCTTTCTGGGAATGCTATAAAGTCCAGGAGTGGCTGTCAGAAGTATTACAATGTAAATTAACTTTTAATCCATGTATTTGCATATTTCAAGTTATATGAGGGGGCAGTGACTTATAAGAGTGTACTGCCAATTAGTATGGTTCTTTAGTTTCAAATATGGTATCTGTCTGTGTGTGTGTGTGTGTGTGTGTGTGTGTGTGTGTGTGTGTGTGTGTGTGTGTGGTGTGATTGCCTTTGAGAGCCGGGCCCCTCCAATTAAAACACACACTGTCTCTCTGTCTCTCTCTCTCGCTCGCTCTATATCTGTCTGTTTCTCTACGATTCTCTGTGTCTCTCTCTCTCTCGCGCTACATATATCTGTCTCTATATCTGTCTCTTTCTCTCTCTCTTTCTCTCTCTCTCTGTCTCCCTCTCTCTCTCTCTCTCTCTCTCTTTCTCTCTCTCTCTCTGTCTCTCTCTGTCTCCCTCTCTGTCTCTCCCTCTCTCTCTCTCTCTCTCATTTTCTCTCTCTCTTGCTCTATATCTGTTTTGTCTGTTTTGTCTGTCTCTCTCTGTCCTCAACACTTCTCTCCTCTCCTCTCTCTATCCAAGGTATTAATTACCTGAGATAATGACTTTCCTCTCTCAACCAATTGATGCCATATCTACAGGGGTGTGTCGCCAGGGGATGTAGTTGAAGGGGCGATAAAAGAGGGGGGCATTCAGTGATGTACAAAGACACCACAGTGGTGCAAGAGGTGTTTTAGTCTTCTTTAAACACTGAGACCTCAGAGAGACCCACATGAGTTCTGTTAGGTAAGTGATGCGGAAAACACAGAGGGAGAGAGAGAGAGAGAGAGAGACAGAGAGAGACAGATATAGAGCAAGAGAGATATAGAGCAAGAGAGAGAGAGAGAGAGAGAGAGAGAGAGAGAGAGAGAGAGAGAGAGAGAGAGAGAGAGAGAGAGAGAGAGAGAGAGAGAGAGAGAGAGAGAGAGAGAGAGAGAGAGAGAGATGGGTGCCTGGCTGGCTGGCTGGGCTGACTGACTGACTGACTGACTGTCTGGCTGGACTGGCTGGGATGACTGTTTGGACTAGCTGGTTGCCTGTCTGGACTGGCTGACTGGCTGGCTGATCCAATATTGATATGAAAATACAGCTATCTAGCAACATCAAGCTAGCCAGCTAACAATGACAGGTGAAAATACAGCTATCTAACAACATCAAGCTAGCCAGCTAACAATGACAGGTGAAAATACAGCTATCTAGCAACATCAAGCTAGCCAGCTAACAATGACAGGTGAAAATACAGGTAGCTAGCAACATCAAGCTAGCCAGCTAACAATGACAGGTGAAAATACAGCTATCTAACAACATCAAGCTAGCCAGCTAACAATGACAGGTGAAAATACAGCTATCTAACAACATCAAGCTAGCCAGCTAACAATGACAGGTGAAAATACAGCTATCTAACAACATCAAGCTAGCCAGCTAACAATGACAGGTGAAAATACAGCTATCTAACAACATCAAGCTAGTTAGCTAACAATGACAGGTGAAAATACAGCTATCTAACAACATCAAGCTAGCCAGCTAACAATGACAGGTGAAAATACAGCTATCTAACAACATCAAGCTAGTTAGCTAACAATGACAGGTGAAAATACAGCTATCTAACAACATCAAGCTAGTTAGCTAACAATGACAGGTGAAAATACAGCTATCTAACAACATCAAGCTAGCCAGCTAACAATGACAGGTGAAAATACAGCTATCTAACAACATCAAGCTAGCCAGCTAACAATGACAGGTGAAAATACAGCTATCTAACAACATCAAGCTAGTTAGCTAACAATGACAGGTGAACTCATAATAGCTGTGATGTCATCAATGAGTTCTTAAAGGGACAGGATTTATTACAACAATAGACGTCTTCCACAATATCTTCCTCCACAGATGGTGTGCGTGTGTACGTGTGCGTGTGTACGTGTATGTGTGTGCGTGCGTACGTGTGCGTATGTGTGAGAGCGTGTGTGCGCGTGTGCAGTTTACTATGGTAAAGACATTTAAAGAACCTTTGTTTCTCTGAGCTAAATGAACACACTGGCAAAATAACACATCAAGTAATATTAGAGAGGAACTAGTTGTAGTCTAACTTTTTATTAGTTGATGTGTTTAACATACAGTCATTAAATTATCTGCGGTCCTGTATTCAATTCCTGCTCATCAAGTCTCCTCAGATTCCCGTGGTATTGGGATTCTCCTGGCTCCAGCGACACAAGCCCAGACGGCATCCCCTAGCCGTGTCCTCAAAACATGTGCAGACCAGCTGGCTGGTGTGTTTACGGACATATTCAATCGCTCCCTATCCAAGTCTGTTGTCCGCACATGCTTCAAGATGGCCACCATTGTTCCTGCACCCAAGAAGGCAAACATAACTGAACTAAATGACTACCGCCCTGTAGCACTCACTTCTGTCATCATGAAGTGCTTGAGAGGATCATATCACTGCCACCTTACCGGCCACCCTAGACCCACTTCAGTTTGCATACCACTCCAACAGGTCCACAGATGACGAAATTGACATTACACTGCACACTGCCCTATCCCATCTGGACAAGAGGAATACCTATGTAAGAATGCTGTTCATTGACTACAGCTCAGCATTCAACACCATAGTACCCTCCAAGCTCATCATCAAGCTGGAGACCCTGGGGCTCAAACCCGCCCTGTGCAATTGGGTCCTGGAATTTCTGACGGGCCGTCCCCAGGTGGTGAAGGTAGGAAACAACATCTCCACTTCGCTGACCATTCAACACTGGGGCCCCACAAGGGTGCGTGCTCAGCCTCCTCCTGTACTCTATGTTTACCCACGACTGCGTGGCCATGCACGCCTCCAACTCAAATGCAAGTAAAAGTAAATGCATGCTCTTCAACCGATCGCTGCCCGCACCTGCCCGCCCGTCCAGCATCACTACTCTGGACGGTTCTGACTTAGAATATGTCCCGACCGCTTGACCACTCTCCCTGCCCCTGACCCTGAGCCTGACCGCTTGACCACTCTCCCTGCACCTGACCCTGAGCCTGCCTGCCGTCCTGTACCTTTGCCCCTGTTGCTGGAATTAAACATTGTTACTTCGACACGAACTGCATCTGGGTCTTACCTTATCCTGATAATTCTATTCTATTACATTAGTAAGGAACTAGCTGTAAGCTAACTCTTTATTAGTAGATTAGTAAACAAACATACAAATATAGCCTTAAAACATGGTGAAATATATAGTTTTGATATCATGGATGGTCCGTAATTGCATCCATAGGTCTGTCTATGATTTAGAGAGTGGTTACATTTCTCCATCCCCATCCCTCAGCTGTTCACCAAAACTGACGTGTCTTGTAAGCTGTGTCTATTGTTACTGATTCAATCAGTTATTCAATGAATAGCACAGAAACATCTTGTATTCGCCCACATTACACGGCTGTTGTTAATGATGTAGGCTACAAACAACACGGCAGATGCACACATACATACCCAGACGCACGCACACACACACACACACACACACACACACACACACACACACACACACACACACACACACACACACACACACACACACACACACACACACACACACACACACACACACACACACACACACACACACACACACACACACACACATACCCAGACGCACGCACACACACACACACACACACACACACACACACACACACACACACACACACACACACACACATACCCACACACACACACACACACACACACACACACACACACACACACACACACACACACACACACACACACACACACACACACACACACACACACACACATACCCAGACGCACACACACACACACACACACACACACACACACACACACACACACACACACACACACACACACACACACACACACACACACACACACACACACACACACACACACACACACACACACATACCCAGACGCATGCACACACACACACACACACACACACACACACACACACACACACACACACACACACACACACACACACACACACACACACACACACACACACACACACACACACACACACACACACACACACACACACACACACACACATCTATTAACAATTATGTACAAACAACACGACAGATGGAGAATGAGATCCATCAAAGACACTGAGGCTGCATCCCACACAGCACCCTAGTTCCCTACGGATTGCACTACTTTTGACCAGGGCCCATAGAGCTCTATTGAAAAGTAGCACACTGTGTAGGGAATAGGGTAATCATTTTGGGAGTCAAGCCTGAGACATTCACAGGTAAATGAAGAAGCCGAGACAGACAGAGTCAGTCCATGACCTTCTCTTTCTCTCTTATTCCTCACTTTCTTTCTCTTTCGCTCTTTTCTTTTGAATCGCTCTTTGTTTCCCCTCTGTCATTCATCACGATGTGTCTGCTTATAGAAACCTGTGATTTCAGCTGCTCCCGTGTTCCTTCATCAGTACGGCCCATGTGGCTGTTTGATACGTGAAACTAACCACGACTGAACAGACAACAACTGATGGTCACACACAATTATGAAACCATAGTGGACTCTCTCCTCTCTGCTTCGCTCCTCTCCGCTCCACTCTGCTATTCTCTGCTCCTCTCTGCTCCTCTCTGCTCTGCTCCTCTCTGCTCTACTCCGGGGGGAGATGGGGGAGATGGGAGAGAGAGAGATAGAGAAAGAGGTATGAGATGGGATGAGAGAGAGATAGAGAAAGAGGGGGGAGATGGGATGAGAGAGAGTTAGAGAAAGAGGGGAGATGGGAGAGAGAGAGATAGAGAAAGAGGTGGGAGATGGGATAGAGAGATAGAGAAAGAGGGGGGAGATGGGAGAGAGAGATAGAGAATGAGGGGAGATGGGAGAGAGAGTTAGAGAAAGAGGGGAGATGGGAGAGAGAGAGAGAGAAAGAGGGAGAGATGGGAGAGAGAGATAGAGAAAGAGGGGTGAGATGGGAGAGAGAAATATAGAGAGAGGGGGGATGGGAGAGAGAGATAGAGAAAGAGGGGACATGGGAGAGAGAGAGATAGAGAAAGAGGGGGGAGATGGGAGAGAGAGATAGAGAAAGAGGGGGGAGATGGGAGAGAGAGATAGAGAAAGAGGGGGGATGGGAGAGAAAGATAGAGAAAGAGGGGGGATGGGAGAGAGAGATATAGAGGTGGGAGATGGGACGAGAGAGAGATAGAGAAAGAGGGGGGAGATGGGATGGGAGAGAGATAGAGAAAGAGGTAGGAGATGGGATGGGAGAGAGATAGAGAAAGGGGGGAGATGGGATGGGAGAGAGATAGAGAAAGGGGGGAGATGGGACGAGAGAGAGATAGAGAAAGAGGTGGAAGATAGGAGAGAGAGATAGAGAAAGAGGGGGTAGATGGGAGAGAGATAAAGAAAGAGGGGGGATGGGAGAGAGAGATAGAGAAAGAAGGGAGATGGGAGAGAGAGATAGAGAAAGAGGGGAGATGGGAGAGAGAGAGAGAGAAAGAGGGGGGAGATGGGAGAGAGAGATCGAGAAAGTGTGAGAGAGATGAGTGAGGGAGGGGGCAAGGGGGAAGGGAGGGAGAGAGAGAGAATGCACGAAAGGGAGAGAGAAAGAGGGAACGAAGGGGAGAAAGGTTGAAAGAGAGATGAGGGGAGAATCCCAGCCAAGAGGAGGAGGGGCTTCTAAGAAGCTATTAAAACCTCTTGACGCACGGATCCCTTTAGCGGGATCATTTTCATCAACAACCGCTGAATTGCATTGAATTAAAAAAAATATACTAAAAAAAAATTGTTTCATGAAATCACAAGTGCAATATAACAAAACACAGTTTAGCTTGTTGTTAATCCACCTGTCGTGTCAGATTTTGAAAATATGCTTTACAGCGAAAGCAATCCAAGTGTTTGTGTGAGTTTATCGATCACTAGACAAAACATTACAAACACCTAGCAGCAATGTAGATTGGTCACGAAAGTCAGAAAAGCAATAAAATTAATCGCTTACCTTTGATGACCTTCGGATGTTTGCACTCACGAGACTCCCAGTTACACAATAAATGTTCCTTTTGTTTCGATAAAGATTATTTTTATATAAAAAAAATGCTCCCATCCTAATGTGTGATGTTCTGATTGGACTGTTCTAGAATGTGTGATGTTGTGATTGGACTGTTCTAGAATGTGTGATGTTCTGATTGGACTGTTCTAGAATGTGTGATGTTCTGATTGGACTGTTCTAGAATGTGTGTTGTGATTGGACTGTTCCTAATGTGTGATGTTCTGATTGGACTGTTCCTAATGTGTGATGTTTTTTATTGGACTGTTCCTAATGTGTGATGTTCTGATTGGACTGTTCCTAATGTGTGATGTTGTGATTGGACTGTTCCTAATGTGTGATGTTTTTTATTGGACTGTTCCTAATGTGTGATGTTCTGATTGGACTGTTCCTAATGTGTGATGTTTTTTATTGGACTGTTCCTAATGTGTGATGTTGTGATTGGACTGTTCCTAATGTGTGATGTTGTGATTGGACTGTTCCTAATGTATGATGTTCTGATTGGACTGTTCCTAATGTGTGATGTTGTGATTGGACTGTTCCTAATGTATGATGTTGTGATTGGACTGTTCCTAATGTGTGATGTTCTGATTGGACTGTTCCTAATGTGTGATGTTTTTTATTGGACTGTTCCTAATGTGTGATGTTTTTTATTGGACTGTTCCTAATGTGTGATGTTCTGATTGGACTGTTCCTAATGTGTGATGTTCTGATTGGACTGTTCCTAATGTGTGATGTTCTGATTGGACTGTTCCTAATGTGTGATGTTCTGATTGGACTGTTCCTAATGTGTGATGTTGTGATTGGACTGTTCCTAATGTGTGATGTTTTTTATTGGACTGTTCCTAATGTGTGATGTTTTTTATTGGACTGTTCCTAATGTGTGATGTTCTGATTGGACTGTTCCTAATGTGTGATGTTTTTTATTGGACTGTTCCTAATGTGTGATGTTCTGATTGGACTGTTCCTAATGTGTGATGTTGTGATTGGACTGTTCCTAATGTGTGATGTTTTTTATTGGACTGTTCCTAATGTGTGATGTTCTGATTGGACTGTTCCTAATGTGTGATGTTTTTTATTGGACTGTTCCTAATGTGTGATGTTGTGATTGGACTGTTCCTAATGTGTGATGTTGTGATTGGACTGTTCCTAATGTATGATGTTCTGATTGGACTGTTCCTAATGTGTGATGTTGTGATTGGACTGTTCCTAATGTATGATGTTGTGATTGGACTGTTCCTAATGTGTGATGTTCTGATTGGACTGTTCCTAATGTGTGATGTTTTTTATTGGACTGTTCCTAATGTGTGATGTTTTTTATTGGACTGTTCCTAATGTGTGATGTTCTGATTGGACTGTTCCTAATGTGTGATGTTCTGATTGGACTGTTCCTAATGTGTGATGTTCTGATTGGACTGTTCCTAATGTGTGATGTTCTGATTGGACTGTTCCTAATGTATGATGTTGTGATTGGACTGTTCCTAATGTATGATGTTGTGATTGGACTGTTCCTAATGTGTGATGTTTTTTATTGGACTGTTCCTAATGTGTGATGTTTTTTATGGGACTGTTCCTAATGTGTGATGTTCTGATTGGACTGTTCCTAATGTGTGATGTTGTGATTGGACTGTTCCTAATGTGTGATGTTGTGA
>NC_052332.1:42328771-42341271 GCF_016432855.1 Salvelinus namaycush
CTGTCTCTCCCTGTCTGGTACAGGTACCCCCACCACACTCCCCCCTCTGTTCACCATCTGCCCTGGCCTGTCTCTCCCTGTCTGGTACAGGTACCCCCACCACACTCCCCTCTCTCTCCCTGGTCTGTCTCTCCCTGACAGGTACAGGTACCCCCACCACACTCCCCTCTCTCTCCCTGGTCTGTCTCCCCCTGTCAGGTACCCCCACCACACTCCCTTCTCTCTCCCTGGCCTGTCTCCCCCTGTCTCCCCCTGTCTGGTACAAGTACCACAGCCAGACTCCCCCCTCTCTCCCGAGGTTTCACTCACCTCCAGCACACAGGCACTGTCGGGCGAGTGACTCTGAACTTACAATGGCTAGCCCCAAGTTGTTATATATTTTTTCTTGTGCATTTTGCTATTTTACCTCATGACTCCTGCATGCTTTATTGACTATGAACTTTCTTGTTTACCAAACCGTGGGACAGACTATGTTTGTTCCCACCCTCTGGACTCCCTATTGGTTATACAGACTATGTTTGTACCCACCCTCTGGACTCCCTATTGGTTATACAGACTATGTTTGTTCCCACCCTCTGGACTCCCTATTGGTTATACAGACTATGTTTGTTCCCACCCTCTGGACTCCCTATTGGTTATACAGACTTTTGGCCTCCCATCCTATTCTAACCACCTCTCGCTGGCTTTGTATTCATGTTACCTGATGAAATTGCTGTACAATATGCTCTTGTTGCCGTCTGATGCACATTCAAATGTCATAAATCAGCACTGCAGAGCTCTCCCTGTCCTCTGCCGTGCCCTGATTGTATTACAACTGATGATATCTGGAAATGTGCATGTACACCCTGGCCCATCTACTGTAGCTAGCCACAATTCTGACTTGTGCTCTGATATCTGCTTCACTGATTTCTGCTCTCGTAAAAGCCTGGGTTTTTCTGCACATTAACACTAGAAGCTTATTACCTAAAATGGATCAATTGAAAGTGTGTGTTCACAGCTCCAATCCAGATGTGTTGGTCATTACTGAGACGTGGTTAAGAAAGAGTGTTTTGAATACTGATGTTAACCTTTCTTAATGGCTGCTCAGTGAAACGACCTGTCCTGATTTGTCATAGACGCTTGCTAAAAAACTTTCATGAGCAAGCCTTCCTTCATGACCTGGCCTCTGTAAAATGGTATAGAATCAGCTTGATCCCCTCTGTCGAAGATGCTTGGACCTTCTTCTTGATATTTTCAGTGATATTGTTAGCAAACACACCCCATAAGGAAAATGAGAATTCATCTCCGGTTCAGCCTTTGGTTCGACTGTGATCTTGCAGAGTTACTCCACCTCAAGAATTTCATTTGGCGAAAGGCTCGGCACCCGCATACTCAGGCTGACTGGCTCTCGTTCAGGCACATGAGAAATAAGTGCACTCAGGCTATCCGGAAGGCCAAAGCTAGTTACTTTAAGGAGCAGTTCTCTCTCTGTGGGTCTAACCCCAAGAAGTTCTAGAAAATGCTTAAACTTGACCCCAAAAAACAATCTGGGTCAGATAGTTTAGACCCTTTCTTCTTTAAGTTTGCTGCCCCGATAATCGCCAAGCCTATCTCTGACCTTTAACCTGTCTCTCCTCTCTGGGGAGGTTCCCATTGCTTGGAAGGCAGCCACGGTTTGTCCTTTATTTAAAGGGGGAGATCAAGCTGATCCTAACTGTTATAGGCCTATTTCTATTTTGCCCTGTTTATCAAAAGTGTGGAAAACTTGTCAACTGACTGGCTTTCTTGATGTCTATAGTATTCTCTCTGGTATGTAATCTGATTTCCGCTCAGGTTATGGATGTGTCACTGCAACCTTAAAGGTCCTCATTGATGTCACCATTGCCCTTGATACTAAGCAATATTGTGCTGTTATTTTTATTGCCTTGGGGGCCGGCTAAGGAGTATTGGTGTCTTTGAGGGTCTTTGGTCTGGTTTGCTAACTACCTCTCTCAAAGAGTGCAGTGTATAAAGTCAGAACATCTGCTGTCTCAGCCACTGCCTGTCACCAAGGGAGTACCCCAAGGCTCGATCCTAGGCCCCACACTCTTCTCAATTTACATCAACAACATAGCTCATGCAGTAGGAAGTTCTCTAATCCATTTATATGCAGATGATAGTCTTATACTCAGCTGGCCCCTCCCCGGATTTTGTGTTAAACACTCTACAACAAACTTTCTTAGTGTCCAACAAGCTTTCTCTGCCCTTAACCTTGTTCTGAACACCGCCAAAAAAAAGGTAATGTGGTTTGGTAAGAAGAATGCCTCTCTCCCCACAGGTATGATTACTACCTCTGAGGGTTTAGAGCTTGAGGTAGTCACCTCATACAAGTACTTGGGAGTATGGCTAGACAATACATTGCCCATCTCTCAGCACATATCAAAGCTGCAGGCTGAAGTTAAATCTAGACTTGGTTTCCTCTATCGTAATCGCTCCTCTTTCACCCCAGCTGCCAAACTAACCCTGATTCAGATGACCATCCTACCCATGCTAGATTACGGAGACGTAATTTATAGATCGGCAGATAAGGTTGCTCTTGAGTGGCTAGATGTTCTTTATCATTCTGCCATCAGATTTCCCACCAATGCTCCTTATAGGACACATCACTGCACTCTATACTCCTCTGTAAACTGGTCATCTCTGTAAACCCGTTGCAAGACCCACTGGTTGATGCTTATTTATAAAACCCTCTTAGGCCTCACTCCCTCCTATCTGAGATATCTACTGCAGCCCTCATCCTCCACATACAACACCCGTTCTGCCAGTCCCATTCTGTTAAAGGTTCCCACACCACACACATCCCTGGGTCGCTCGTCTTTTCAGTTCGCTGCAGCCAGCGCCTGGAACGAGCTGCAACAAACACTCAAACTGGACAGTTTTATCTCCATCTCTTCATTCAAAGACTCAGTCATGGACACTCTTACTGACAGTTGTGGCTGCTTCACATGATGTATTGTTATCTCTACCTTCTTGCCTTTGTGCTGTTGTCTGTACCCAATAATGTTTGTACCATGTTGTGTTGCTACCATGTTGTGTTGCTACCATGTTGTTGTCATGTTGTGTTGCTACCATGCTGTGTTGTCATGTGGTGCTGCCATGCTATGTTGTTGTCTTAGGTCTCTCTTTATGTAGTGTTGTGTTGTCTCTCTTGTCGTGATGTGTGTTTTGTTCTATTCTTTTATGTATTTTTAATCCCAGTCAATAAAGGTTAAATAAACGTTAAATAACGGTTAAATAAAGGTTAAAGGAAAGTAAATATAGAAATAGGCAGATATACGGAGGAGAGAGATGAAGGAGTTCAGAGTTATTGTTGCTGAGGGGAATGTCCGTCTCTCTTTCAACACAACACAACCTAACACAACACAACACAGACTAACACATTACAACACAACACAACACAAACTAACAGAACACAACACAACACAACACAAACTAACACAACACAACACAGACTAACACATTACATTACAACACAACACAAACTAACACAACACAACACAACACAACACAAACTAACACAACACAACACAGACTAACACAACACAACACAGACTAACACAACACAACACAGACTAACACAACACAACACAACACAGACTAACACAACACAACACAAACTAACACAACACAACACAGACTAACACAACACAACACAGACTAACACAACACAACACAACACAACACAAACTAACACAACACAACACAGACTAACACAGACTAACACAACACAGACTAACACAACACAACACAGAATAACACAACACAGACTAACACAACACAACACAAACTAACACATTACAACACAACACAACACAAACTAACACAACACAACACAAACTAACACAACACAACACAGACTAACACAACACAACACAGACTAACACAACACAAACTAACACAACACAACACAAACTAACACAACACAACACAAACTAACACAACACAACACAACACAACACAGACTAACACAACACTACACAAACTAACACATTACAACACAACACAACACAAACTAACACAACACAACACAAACTAACACAACACAACACAGACTAACAGAACACAACACAACACAACACAACACAACACAACACAAACTAACACAACACAAACTAACACAACACAACACAACACAACACAAACTAACACAACACAACACAACACAACACAGACTAACACAACACAGACTAACACAACACAACACAACACAACACAACACAGACTAACACAACACAACACAACACAACACAGACTAACACAACACAACACAACACAACACAGACTAACACAACACAGACTAACACAACACAACACAACACAACACAACACAACACAGACTAACACAACACAGACTAACACAACACAACACAACACAACACAACACAACACAACACAACACAACACAACACAAACCAACACAACACAACACAACACAACACAACACAAAGCAACACAACACAACACAACACAACACAACACAACACAACACAAAGCAAGACAACACAACACAAACCAACACAACACAAACCAACACAACACAACACAAACCAACACAACACAACACAACACAACACAACACAACACAACACAACACAACACAGACTAACACAACACAACACAGACTAACACAACACAGACTAACACAACACAGACTAACACAACACAACACAGACTAACACAAACTAACACAACACAACACAGACTAACACAACACAGACTAACACAACACAACACAGACTAACACAAACTAACACAACACAACACAGACTAACACATTACAACACAACACAACACAGACTAACACAACACAACACAACACAACACAACACAAACTAACAGAACACAACACAACACAACACAACACAACACAACACAACACAAACTAACACAACACAACACAACACAAACTAACACAACACAACACAAACTAACACAAACTAACACAACACAACACAACACAAACTAACAGAACACAACACAAACTAACACAACACAACACAACACAACACAAACTAACACAACACAACACAACACAACACAAACTAACACAACACAGACTAACACAACACAAACTAACACAACACAACACAGACTAACACAACACAACACAAACTAACACAACACAACACAGACTAACACAACACAGACTAACACAACACAGACTAACACAACACAGACTAACACAACACAACACAAACTAACACAACACAGACTAACACAACACAAACTAACACAACACAACACAACACAACACAACACAACACAAACTAACACAACACAACACAACACAGACTAACACAACACAAACTAACACAACACAACACAACACAAACTAACACAACACAACACAGACTAACACAACACAACACAACACAACACAAACTAACACAACACAACACAACACAAACTAACACAACACAACACAACACAACACAAACTAACACAACACAACACAAACTAACACAACACAACACAACACAACACAAACTAACACAACACAACACAACACAACACAAACTAACACAACACAACACAACACAGACTAACACAACACAACACAACACAACACAACACAAACTAACAGAACACAACACAACACAACACAACACAAACTAACAGAACACAACACAACACAACACAACACAAACCAACACAACACAAACTAACAGAACACAACACAACACAACACAACACAACACAACACAACACAACACAACACAACACAACACAACACAACACAACACAAACCAACACAACACAACACAACACAACACAACACAACACAAACTAACACAACACAACACAGACTAACACAACACAACACAGACTAACACAACACAACACAACACAACACAAACCAACACAACACAACACAGACTAACACAGACTAACACAACACAGACTAACACAACACAACACAGAATAACACAACACAGACTAACACAACACAACACAAACTAACACATTACAACACAACACAACACAAACTAACACAACACAACACAAACTAACACAACACAACACAGACTAACACAACACAACACAGACTAACACAAACTAACACAACACAACACAGACTAACACAACACAACACAGACTAACACAACACAACACAACACAACACAGACTAACACAACACTACACAAACTAACACATTACAACACAACACAACACAAACTAACACAACACAACACAAACTAACACAACACAACACAGACTAACAGAACACAACACAACACAACACAACACAACACAACACAAACTAACACAACACAAACTAACACAACACAACACAACACAACACAAACTAACACAACACAACACAACACAACACAACACAACACAGACTAACACAACACAGACTAACACAACACAACACAACACAACACAACACAGACTAACACAACACAGACTAACACAACACAACACAAACTAACACAACACAACACAACACAACACAGACTAACACAACACAACACAACACAACACAACACAGACTAACACAACACAGACTAACACAACACAACACAACACAACACAACACAACACAACACAGACTAACACAACACAGACTAACACAACACAACACAACACAACACAGACTAACACAACACAGACTAACACAACACAACACAGACTAACACAACACAGACTAACACAACACAACACAGACTAACACAACACAACACAACACAACACAGACTAACACAACACAACACAACACAACACAACACAACACAACACAAAGCAAGACAACACAACACAAACCAACACAACACAAACGAACACAAAGCAACACAACACAACACAAACCAACACAAAACAACACAACACAAAGCAACACAACACAACACAGACTAACACAACACAGACTAACACAACACAACACAGACTAACACAACACAGACTAACACAACACAGACTAACACAACACAACACAGACTAACACAACACAACACAACACAACACAGACTAACACAACACAACACAGACTAACACAACACAGACTAACACAACACAACACAGACTAACACAACACAACACAAACTAACACATTACAACACAACACAACACAGACTAACACAACACAACACAACACAACACAACACAAACTAACACAACACAACACAACACAAACTAACACAACACAACACAACACAACACAACACAACACAACACAAACTAACACAACACAACACAACACAACACAAACTAACACAACACAACACAAACTAACACAAACTAACACAACACAACACAACACAAACTAACAGAACACAACACAAACTAACACAACACAACACAGACTAACACAACACAAACTAACACAACACAACACAACACAAACTAACACAACACAACACAGACTAACACAACACAGACTAACACAACACAAACTAACACAACACAACACAGACTAACACAACACAACACAGACTAACACAACACAACACAAACTAACACAACACAGACTAACACAACACAGACTAACACAACACAGACTAACACAACACAACACAGACTAACACAACACAGACTAACACAACACAAACTAACACAACACAACACAGACTAACACAACACAACACAAACTAACACAACACAACACAACACAGACTAACACAACACAAACTAACACAACACAACACAACACAAACTAACACAACACAACACAGACTAACACAACACAACACAACACAACACAAACTAACACAACACAAACTAACACAACACAACACAACACAGACTAACACAACACAACACAACACAACACAACACAAACTAACAGAACACAACACAACACAACACAACACAAACTAACAGAACACAACACAACACAACACAACACAAACTAACAGAACACAAACTAACACAACACAACACAACACAGACTAACACAACACAAACTAACACAACACAACACAAAACAACACAACACAACACAAACCAACACAACACAACACAACACAAACGAACACAACACAACACAACACAACACAACACAACACAAACCAACACAACACAACACAACACAACACAACACAACACAAACCAACACAACACAAACCAACACAACACAACACAACACAACACAACACAACACAACACAACACAACACAACACAAACCAACACAACACAACACAAACTAACACAACACAGACTAACACATTACAACACAACACAACACAGACTAACACATTACAACACAACACAACACAAACTAACACATTACAACACACCACAACACAGACTAACACAACACAACACAACACAACACAAACTAACACATTACAACACAACACAACACAACACAACACAAACTAACACATTACAACACAACACAACACAGACTAACACATTACAACACAACACAGACTAACACATTACAACACAACAGAACACAACACAACACAACACAGACTAACACAACACAACACAGACTAACACATTACAACACAACAGAACACAACACAACACAACACAGACTAACACAACACAACACAACACAGACTAACACATTACAACACAACACAACACAAACTAACACAACACAACACAACACAACACAACACAAACTAACACATTACAACACAACACAACAAAGACTAACACAACACAACACAGACTAACACAACACAACACAGACTAACACATTACAACACAACACAACACAGACTAACACAACACAACACAACACAACACAGACTAACACAACACAACACAACACAACACAAACTAACACATTACAACACAACACAACACAAACTAACACATTACAACACAACACAACACAAACTAACACAACACAACACAGACTAACACAACACAACACAGACTAACACATTACAACACAACACAACACAACACAAACTAACACAACACAGACTAACACAACACAACACAAACTAACAGAACACAACACAAACTAACAGAACACAACACAAACTAACACAACACAGACTAACACATTACAACACAACACAACACAGACTAACACATTACAACACAACACAACACAACACAACACAGACTAACACAACACAACACAACACAACACAACACAAACTAACACATTACAACACACCACAACACAGACTAACACAACACAACACAACACAAGACAACACAAACTAACACATTACAACACAACACAACACAACACAACACAGACTAACACATTACAACACAACACAACACAAACTAACACAACACAACACAACACAAACTAACACAACACAACACAGACTAACACAACACAACACAGACTAACACATTACAACACAACACAACACAAACTAACAGAACACAACACAACACAACACAGACTAACACATTACAACACAACACAACACAAACTAACACAACACAACACAACACAACACAAACTAACACAACACAACACAGACTAACACAACACAACACAAACTAACACATTACAACACAGACTAACACAACACAACACAGACTAACACAACACAACACAGACTAACATATTACAACACAAACTAACACAACACAACACAGACTAACACATTACAACACAACACAACACAAACTAACACAACACAACACAACACAACACAAACTAACACAACACAACACAGACTAACACAACACAACACAGACTAACACATTACAACACAACACAACACAAACTAACAGAACACAACACAACACAACACAAACTAACACAACACAACACAGACTAACACAACACAACACAGACTAACACATTACAACACAACACAACACAAACTAACAGAACACAACACAACACAACACAAACTAACACAACACAACACAGACTAACACATTACAACACAACACAACACAACACAAACTAACAGAACACAACACAACACAACACAAACTAACACAACACAACACAACACAGACTAACACAACACAACACAGACTAACACATTACAACACAACAGAACACAACACAACACAACACAGACTAACACAACACAACACAACACAACACAAACTAACACAACACAACACAGACTAACACAACACAACACAAACTAACACATTACAACACAACACAACACAGACTAACACAACACAACACAGACTAACACAACACAACACAGACTAACACATTACAACACAACACAGACTAACACATTACAACACAACACAAACTAACACAACACAACACAGACTAACACAACACAACACAGACTAACACAAACTAACACAACACAACACAGACTAACACAACACAACACAGACTAACACAACACAACACAACACAACACAGACTAACACAACACAACACAACACAGACTAACACAACACAACACAGACTAACACAACACAGACTAACACAACACAGACTAACACAACACAGACTAACACAACACAGACTAACACAACACAGACTAACACAACACAACACAACACAACACAACACAAACTAACACAACACAGACTAACACAACACAGACTAACACAACACAGACTAACACAACACAACACAGACTAACACAACACAGACTAACACAACACAACACAGACTAACACATTACAACACAACACAACACAAACTAACAGAACACAACACAACACAACACAAACTAACACAACACAGACTAACACAACACAACACAACACAACACAGACTAACACAACACAACACAGACTAACACAACACAACACAGACTAACACAACACAGACTAACACAACACAGACTAACACAACACAACACAGACTAACACAACACAACACAACACAACACAACACAAACCAACACAACACAACACAACACAAACGAACACAAAGCAACACAACACAACACAACTAACACAACACAACACAACACAACACAAACTAACACAACACAACACAAACTAACACAACACAACACAACACAACACAAACTAACACAACACAACACAACACAACACAACACAAACTAACACAACACAACACAACACAACACAGACTAACACAACACAACACAACACAACACAACACAACACAACACAACACAACACAAAGCAAAGCAACACAACACAACACAACACAACACAACACAAACCAACACAACACAAACCAACACAACACAAACCAACACAACACAACACAATACAACACAACACAACACAACACAACACAACACAAACTAACACAACACAAACTAACACAACACAACACAGACTAACACAACACAACACAGACTAACACAACACAACATGAATCCCTGCAGCCATTCCTCGTGAACCATCATCCTGTCCATTTAGTCACACACACACACACACACACACACACAGACACACACACACACACACACAGACACACACACACACACAGACAGACACACACACACACACACACAGACACACACACACACACACACAGACACACACACACACACACACACACAGACAGACAGACAGACAGACAGACAGACAGACAGACAGACAGACAGACAGACAGACACACAGACACACACACACACACACACAGACACACACACACACACACACACACACACACACACACACACACACACACACACACACACAGACACACACACACACACACACACACACACACACAGACAGACAGACAGACAGACAGACAGACAGACAGACAGACAGACAGACAGACAGACAGACAGACAGACAGACAGACAGACAGACACAATAATAGTGGAGTTTTGGAAGGGGAGAAAGCAGTCAGTCTGCGGAATCCATAATAACATTTATAAGAAAAAAAAGAATACTTTGTTTAATGAACAAAAGTATAAAAACGCAACATGTAAAGTCTTGGTCCCATGTTCCATGAGGTGAAATAAAAGTTCAGAGAAATGTTTCATACGCACAAAAAGCTTATCTCTCTCAAATTTTGTGCACAAATTAGATTGCATCGCTTTTAGTGAGCATTTCTCCTTTCCCAATGTAATCCATCCACGTGACTGTCACGACTTCTGCCAATGTCGGTTCCTCTCCTTGTTCGGGCGGCGTTCGGCGGTCGACGTCACCTACCTTCTAGCCATCGCCGATCCACTTTTCATTTTACATTTGTTTTGTCTTTGTCTTACACACCTGGTTTCAATTCCCCAATTACCTGTTCATTATTTAACCCTCTGTTCCCCCATGTTTGTTTGTGAGTGATTGTTTCTTTGTAGGAAGGTCAGTTATTGTGGGCTCTGTTTTTGTATTGCATTTATTATATGTTGAGTAAAATAAGTTTATTTACTCATATCTGCTGTCCTGCGCCTGACTCCTATACACCAGCTACACACAGACTTTCTTACACTGACAGGTGTGGCATATCAAGAATCTGATTAAACAGCATGCTCATTACATAGGTGCAACTTGTGCTGGGGACAATTAAAGGCCACTCTAAAATGTGCAGTTTTGTCACACAACACAATGCCACAGATGTCTCAAGTTTTGAGGGAGTGTTCAATTGGCATGCTGACTGCAGGAATGTCCACCAGAGCTAATGCCAGAGAATTGAATG
>NC_052332.1:42346271-42358771 GCF_016432855.1 Salvelinus namaycush
CCTAACCCTAACCCTATACATTGTTAATATGGTACTGACCCTGTATATAGTCCCCTTACCCCTATACATATCTACCTCCATCACTCCAGTATCCCTGTACATTGTTAATATGGTACTGACCCTGTATATAGTCCCCTTACCCCTATACATATCTATACCTAACCCTAACCCTGTACATTGTTAATATGGTACTGAACTGACTTCTAAAATATTTCCTGCTTGCTTGCTTACTTTATTGTGTAGTTCATATTTCCTTTACTTATTTCTTGTTTTGTTCTGGTAATACATTGTTATTGATTATTGCATTGTTGGGTTTTGACTTTTCAAGAACTTCCCTGTACTTGCGCATTGTGACATTAAATCGTGAAACGTGAAACATAAGCCGCCTCCGACGCTGTTCTAGAGAATTTGTCAGTACGTCCAACCGGCCTCACAACCGCAGACCACGTGTAACCACGTCGGCCCAGGACCTCCACATCCGGCCTCTTCACCAGCGGAATGGTCTGAGATCAGCCACCTGGACAGCTGATGAAACTGAGGAGTATTTCAGTTTGTAGAAAAAATTCTGATTGAATTCTGATTGGCTGGGCCTGGGTCCCCAGTGGGTGGGTCTGGTTCACCTATGGCTGAGCCTCTGCCCAATCATTTGAAATCCATAGATTAGGGTCTAATTAATGTATTTGAATTAACTGATTTCCTTATATGAACTGTAACTCAGAAAAAAATCATTTAAATTGTTACATGTTGCGTTAATATTTTTGTTCAGTATAGTTTGTAAACATAGAACTCAAGTACCTCAGAGTCATACTTTATTTTCCTAGCATCTCGCTCCCTCCCTCTCTCTTTCTCTCTCTGCCTCTTTCCCTCTCGCTCTCTCTTCAGCTTCATCTCTCACTTTCGCCCACTCTTTCGCACTCTCCTCCCTCTCTCCTCCTCTCCACCTCTCCTCCCCCTCTCCTCTCCACCTCTCCTCTCCTTTCTCTTACTCTCCTTTCCTCTCCTCTCTACCTCTCCTCCTCCTCTCCTCTCCACCTGTCCTCCCCCTCTCCTCTCCTCTCTACCTCTCCTCCTCCTCTCCTCTCCTCTCCACCTCTCCTCTCCTCCTCTCCTCACCTGTCCTCTCCACCTCTCCTCTCCTCCTCTCCACCTCTCCTCCCCCTCTCCTCTCCACCTCTCCTCCCCCTCTCCTCTCCACCTCTCCTCCCCCTCTCCTCTCCACCTCTCCTCTCCTCCTCTCCTCTCCACCTCTCCTCCCCCTCTCTTCTCCACCTCTCCTCTCTACCTCTCCTCTCCTCTCTACCTCTCCTCTCCTCTCCACCTCTCCTCTCCCCTCTCCTCTCCCCGTCTCCTCCCCTCTCCCCTTCACCTCTTCTCTCCCCTCTCCTCTCCCCCTCTCCTCCCCCTCTCCTCTCCACCTCTCCTCTCCTCTCCACCTCTTCTCTCTCCTCTCCCCTCTCCTCTCCCCTCTCCTCTCCACCTCTTCTCTCCCCTCTCCCCTCCACCTCTTCTCTCCCCCTCTCCCCTCTCCCTCTCCTCTCCTCCTCTCCTCTCCTCCTCTCCTCTCCTCCTCTCCTCTCCTTCTCTCCTCTCCTCTCCTCTCCTCCTCTCCTCTCCTCCTCTCCTCCCCTCTCCTCTCCCCCTCTCCCCTCTCCCTCTCCTCTCCTCCTCTCCTCTCCCCTCCACCCCTTCTCTCCCCTCTCCTCTCCCCCTCTCCCCCTCTCCCCTCCTCCCCTCCTCCTCTCCTCCTCTCCTCCTCTCCTCCTCTCCTCTCCTCCTCTCCTCCTCTCCTCCTCTCCTCTCCTCTCCTCTCCTCTCCTCTCCTCTCCTCTCCTCTCCTCTCCTCTCCTCTCCTCTCCTCTCCTCTCCTCTCCTCTCCTCTCCTCTCCTCTCCTCTCCTCTCCTCTCCTCCTCTCCTCTCCTCTCCTCTCCTCTCCTCTCCTCTCCTCTCCTCTCCTCTCCTCTCCTCTCCTCTCCTCTCCTCTCCTCTCCTCTCCTCTCCTCTCCTCTCCTCCTCTCCTCTCCTCCTCTCCTCCTCTCCTCTCCTCCTCTCCTCTCCTCTCCTCTCCTCCTCTCCTCTCTCCTCCTCTCCTCTCCTCTCCTCCCCCTCTCCCAGTGGTGTTTAATAAACAAAGGTTTATCTTCTTTCCTTCTCTCCTTTCATCACTTCAACCCAATTATCCTTCTATTGCTCCCTATATCCTTCTATCCCTCCCCCCCTCCCTCCCCCCCTCCCTCCTTCTCTCCCTCTCACCTTCTCTGCCAGCTCAGCAGTGCGTGTGTGTGAGTAAACTCTGGATGCCCTCGCTGAAGTATAGTTCTCACACTGTCAAACTTTTAAATACTGTAATTTTGCTTTACAGCAGAGCCTAATGTAATCAAAACAGAAACACAGCTATATTATGTAATAACAGCAATTTGCTAGCAACTCTGCTGCCAGTATAATGCTGTAAATTTACAGTACAGCGTGTTACTGTAATCCGTTTTACAGTACCAATATTCTTACTGTAATCTATGTGCGGTCATTGTAATGAATGTGCACTGAAGAAAACAAATACGGCAACATTTTCAGGTTTACTTTGACATTTTGGTGATTTAGCGCTGTTGTCCTTAGCGACTGACAGTCAACGTATTCATCGTTGCTAACAAAAGATGTATGTAGTCCTGCTATGTTATAGTGATCGTACTTTACGTGTGTATGAATGTAGATATGGATGTCCTTGTTCGATAACACAACTGAACATCTTTCAGCAATGTTTCTATCGGCGGATTCATTGATTAAATGTCCAAGGTTTACTCCTTTACTTTGAAAGACGGTGTGGAGTGGTGCTTCCTGCTCTGGCCCCGTCCCTCCCCCTAAAAGCGGGTATTTTTTTTTTTAAAGGGAGGCGGACACAACACATATCTTCTCAAAAACTGAAAGAAGTGACCAGAACACAATGGCTATTGCGTCCGCCTCCCTTTCAGTGGGGGAAATCAAAATGTTGTTATTCTGTTTGCTAACTCAGGTAACTTAAGCAGCTAGCTAAGTTAGCTAAAGAGCTAGCCACATCTATGACTAATCGGATATCAAGCTATTGTATCGTGATTGTAAAACGTCTTAACTTTTTAGTCATATATATGGCTACTGAACAGTACCTAAAGCTAGGTTTACCAGCAAATATTGGCACATGACTGGAATGCTCAATAGCCTGGCACCAGTGGTGTAAAGTACTTAAATAAAAATACTTTAAAGCACTACTTAAGTAGTTTTTTGGGGGTATCTGTACTTTGCTTTAATATTTATACTTTTGACAACTTTTACTTCACTACATTCCTAAAGAAAAGTATGTACTTTTTACTCCATACATTTTCCCTGACACCCAATAGTACTCGTTACATGTTTAATGCTTAGCAGTACAGGAAAATGGTCCAATTCACGCACTTCTCAAGAGAACATCCCTGGTCGTCCCTAATGCCTCTGATCTGGCAGACTCACTAAACACAAATGCTTATTTTGTAAATTATATCTGAGTGTTGGAGTTTGCCACTGGCTGTGCAAAAACAATTTACAAAATAACATTATGCCGTCTGGTTTGTTTGATGTAAGCAATTAATTTTTTTTTTAAACTTTTACTTTTGAAACTTAACTATATTTTTGAAATTACATTTACTTTTGATACTTAAGTATATTTAAAACCAAATAGCTTTAGACTTTTACTCAAGTAGAATTTTACTTTTTGACTTTTCACTTTAACTTGAATAATTTTCTATTACGGTATCTTTACGTTTACTCAAGTATGACAAATTGAATAATGTTTTTACACCACTACGTGGCACCTGCTAGCTTGCGCCAAGCCTTTTGTAACTGGTTAGCAAACGTGTGTAACATCGATCACTGAAAACCTAAATAATTTTACTAGCTAGATTATGTAGCACAAAAGATGAGGGCTGACATATTGGTTATGATTATGACGATGGGATTGACTCCTACATCTCTCCCAGCCACCATTACTGTCCCATTGACTCCTACATCTCTCCCAGCCACCATTACTGTCCCATTGACTCCTACAGCTCTCCCAGCCACCATTACTGTCACATTGACTCCTACAGCTCTCCCAGCCACCATTACTGTCCCATTGACACTCTCTCTCTCTCTCTGTCTCTCTCCATATCTGTCTCTCCATCAACCATACACTCAGCACACATAAAGGAGAGAGAGAGAGAGAGAGAGAGAGAGAGAGAGAGCGAGAGAGAGAGAGAGAGAGAGAGAGAGAGAGAGAGAGAGAGAGAGAGAGTGTAAAAGAGCCGGTGAGACAGAGAACACTGGAGAAAATAACCCAGACCGTGGAGCATTCAGGTGACATAAAGGTTTAGTGACAAAAAGAGAGAGAAAGAGAGAGAAGGAACGAGAGCAATAGAGGAGAGGAAAGCAGCTCCTTGCTGAGTCAGGAAACAGTGTGATACTGAAGAGAGAAATAATTATATTGTGTCACCCTAGCAGGGGGTTAGAGAGGAGAGCCGTGTGGAGGGAGGGAGGGAGGTGACAGAGGGAGAGAATCTCTAATGTTTTCACTGTGCTTTGTGTACGTTCACCTTCAACCACCGTTTCATCCTCGTCAAAGGTGTGTGTGCGTGTGTGTGTGCGTGTGTGTCTGTGTGACAAGATTTCAAACCCTCAAAGAGGTTTAACCTATTCACACAAAGGGTGGTTGTACCCCCAATCCCAAGGGAGGCTGTACGCTCTTGACACCTGACAATTGGCTCTTCATATTATAGAGAGAACCCTCTCGCTCCCTCCAAAGAGCACAGTAAAGCCTGTAATAGATGACATGGTAATATGGCAGCGACATCACACCGGATAGACTTCAGCGTGCAACTCTCTACCAGAACGTCGGGAGCTGCCTTCAATTTCCTCCACTAGGGGCAATGTGAGCACACACTGCCAGCTAGTAGGCTAACAGATAAATGAAGGATTTAAAACTTGTACTTTGTCTCAAAGGATTGTGGGTTCAATCCCAGTGCTAGGCACTTGAATACATTGTTTCTGTTTTATCTCCCCATAACTCTGTATAGCTCTGCATTTTTATTTATTTATCCTTTATTTAACAGTTAGTCAGTTAAGTTAAGTCAGTTAAGAAAAAAATATTATTTACAATCACAGCTTAGCAGGGAACAATGGGTTAACTGCCTTGTTCAGGGGCAGAACGACATATTTTTACCTTGTCAGCTCGGGGGATTCAATCTAGCAACCTTTCGGTTACTAGCCCAACGCTCTAACCACTAGGCTACCTGTCACCCTAATCATGCATTGACATGACTGGTTAATGGTAGGTGGGGGCAGTACATCCTGTATAAATACAAACTCACTAACTTGACGTCTTCCTTGACAACAAACATTGAGAACTTTGACGAAAGGCTATCAGAACAAATTCACAAATAAAAAAAAAACATTTTTGATACCTCGTGTAGGGATTTCTAAGACATGAAAAGGAGTTTTGAACTCCTGGAAAGATATCGGGGAGCTGTCACGCCTGCTCCTGCTCTCCCTCTCTGGTCCTCGAGGGCCCCAGGTTGCCCTTCATTACGCACACATCTTACCATCATTACGCGCAGCAGCGCTCATTGGACTCACCTGGACTTCTTCCCGTTGTTGATTGCCCAATTTATAACTGTCTGTTTCCCCAGTTGTTCCCTGTGTCTGCATTGATGTCGTTATTTTGTCCCCTGTCCCGATGTTGTTCCTGTCCTTTTTCATGGCTGTCGTTTATTAAATGTTCCTGCACCTGCTTCGTGTCTCCAGTGTCGATCCTCACAGGAGATAATGGAGATAGATGAGGTAAAGAGGTCAGGTTTGCTAATGCTGATAGATGAGGTAAAGATGTCAGAGGTAATGGTGATAGATGAGGTAAAGAGGTCAGGTTTGGTAATGCTGATAGATGAGGTAAAGATGTCAGAGGTAATGGTGATAGATGAGGTAAAGAGGTCAGGTTTGGTAATGCTGATAGATGAGGTAAAGATGTCAGAGGTAATGGTGATAGATGAGGTAAAGAGGTCAGAGGTAATGGGGATAGATGGAAAGAGATCAGGGAGGTAATGGGGATAGATGGAAAGAGATCAGGGAGGTAATGCTGATAGATTAGGTAGAGAGGTCAGGGAGGTAATGCTGATAGATGAGGTAGAGAGGTCAGTGGTAATGCTGATAGATGAGGTAGAGAGGTCAGTGGTAATGCTGATAGATGAGGTAGAGAGGTCAGTGTAATGGGGGATAGAAGGAAAAAGATCAGGGAGGTAATGCTGATAGATGAGGTAGAGAGGTCAGTGTAATAGGGGATAGATGAGGTAGAGAGGTCAGTGGTAATGCTGATAGATGAGGTAGAGAGGTCAGTGTAATAGGGGATAGATGAGGTAGAGAGGTCAGTGGTAATGCTGATAGATGAGGTAGAGAGGTCAGTGGTAATTCTGATAGATGAGGTAGAGATCAGGGAGGTAATGCTGATAGATGAGGTAGAGAGGTCAGAGGTAATGGGGGATAGAAGGAGGCTGCTGGACTGACCCACATTCAACCAATCTGATCTAACAAAGTGGATACTTGTCAAATCTGTATTTATTGATGTTTTGTAACATGTCCACAATGTGGTTACTAAAATCCGATTCGGATATAAGTTGCTATTTTCGCTGCATAACGTTTATAAGTTGTCCCTTTTCAGGTTTAGTGACTGGCCAATGCTAACTCATTCGTATAAGCAGTTAGCATAGCTAGTATACAGACATTGGTGGCAGTAGTTAATAAAGTAGTTTTTAGCTGTATTGCAGTTGATTGATGACGGTGACATGAACATGTATTGTATTGGACATGTATTGGGGTTGACATCCATACAAGCATTATACTCAGATGTTTACCTCAACATGGTGTGAAATACACATAAACTGTAGACAATAGTATAAATGTAGGTACATTTTGCTGGAGTGCAAACGGGGACATTTGGGATGGACATGCAGGTGTGGAAGACGGTGCAGTTTTTTTTACTTCATGCTATCCTGGCTGAGCTCCTGTGTCAAGCACCGGGAAACGGTGTCCGACATCTCAGAAGAGAGGCAAGGTCTTGTCTTTTCGTTTAGCCAGTTGCTTGTAATTAAGGTGGATGGCTATAGAGATTATCCCTGAATAACTACGAGTGGTGAGGTGTAGGGACCATTTATTGGATGCGTATGACAACTCCCCGAAGCTCAAGAAGTATGAATGTTCTGCGGAGGCTGCATCTCAGTAGATGTTGTAATGGCCACTGCAGACATTGGATTGACCCTGCAGAGCCTTTTAACTTCTTTGGGCTGCAAGCCCGAAGCCGGGCACAATATGACAACAGCCACTTCAAGTGCAGGGCGCGAAATTCAAAATATATTTTTTTGAAATATTTAACTTTCACACATTAACAAGTCCAATACAGCATATGAAAGATAAACATCTTGTGAATCCAGCCAACATGTCCGATTTTTTAAATGTTTTACAGCGAAAACACCACATATATTTATGTTAGCTCACCACCAAATACAAAAAAGGACAGACATTTTTCACAGCACAGGTAGCATGCACAAAGCCAACCTAACTAACCAAGAACCAACCAAACTAACCAAGAAACAACTTCATCAGATGACAGTCTTATAACATGTTATACAATAAATCTATGTTTTGTTCGAAAAATGTGCATATTTGAGGTATAAATCAGTTTTACATTGCAGCTACCATCACAGCTACCGTCAGAAATAGCACCGAAGCAGCCAGAGTAATTACAGACACCAACGTCAAATACCTAAATACTCATCATAAAACATTTCTGAAAAATACATGGTGTACAGCAAATGAAAGACAAGCATCTTGTGAATCCAGCCAATATTTCCGATTTCTTAAGTGTTTTACAGCGAAAACACAATATAGCATTATATTAGCTTACCACAATAGCCAGAAACACAAGCCATTCCCCAGCAGCAAAAGTTAGCGATCGTAACAAACCAGCAAAAGATATATAATTTTTGACTAACCTTGATAAGCTTCATCAGATGACAGTCCTATAACATCAGGTTATACATACACTTATGTTCGAAAATGTGCATATTTAGAGCTGAAATCAGTGGTTATACATTGTGCTAACGTAGCATCTTTTTCCCACAACGTCCGGATATTTTTCTGACACCCACATATTCTGACCAAATAGCTATTCATAAACATTACTAAAAAATACATGTTGTATAGGAAATGATAGATACACTAGTTCTTAATGCAATCGCCGTGTTAGAATTCTAAAAAATAACTTCATTACGACATCCAGCTTAGTTATAGCGAGAGAGTGCCCAAACTCTGGGCGCAAACTACTAGTACAACATGTTCGACAGATATATGAAATAGCATCATAAAATGGGTCCTACTTTTGACGATCTTCCATCAGAATGTTGTACAAGGGGTCCTTTGTCCAGAACAATCGTTGTTTGGATTTAGAATGTCCTCTTCTCCAGTCAATTAGCACGGAAAGCTAGCAAAGTGGCGCGAAGCTCTCCTTCCTGAACAAAGGCACACAACGCAACACGCCTAACGTCCCGAATAAATTTCAATAATCTAATAAAACTATATTGAAAAAAACATACTTTACGATGATATTGTCACAGGTATCAAATCAAATCAAAGCCGGAGATATTAGTCGTCTATAACGACAGCTTATCAGAAGGCAAAACCAGGTCCCTTCAAGCGCTCTCCAGAAAACAGGAAACTGGTGACACGTCATACAAAGAGCTTTTATTCGACCCCAGATCAAGTTATACACTCCATTTCTTCTCTCACTGCCTGTCGACATCTAGTGGAAGACGTATGAAGTGCATGTATTCTAATAAATATCAAGGACATTTATAGGCAGGCCCTAGAACAGAGCATCGATTTCAGATTTTCCACTTCCTGGTCAGGAAGTTTGCTGCAAAAGGAGTTCTGTTTTACTCACAGATATAATTCAAACGGTTTTAGAAACTAGAGAGTGTTTTCTATCCAATAGTAATAATAATATGCATATTGTACGAGCAAGAATTGAGTACGAGGCCGTTTGAAATGGGCACCTTTTATCCGGCTACTCAATACTGCCCCTGCAGCCATAAGAAGTTAAAGAGGAAGGACTGCTGGTTCCAACATGTCTTCCAGAGGGATCAGAGTAAAACACAGCTAACAGGAAGGACTGCTGGTTCCAACATGTCTTCCAGAGGGATCAGAGTAAAACACAGCTAACAGGAAGGACTGCTGGTTCCAACATGTCTTCCAGAGGGATCAGAGTAAAACACAGCTAACAGGAAGGACTGCTGGTTCCAACATGTCTTCCAGAGGGATCAGAGTAAAACACAGCTAACAGGAAGGACTGCTGGTTCCAACATGTCTTCTAGAGGGATTAGAGTAAAACACAGCTAACAGGAAGGACTGCTGGTTCCAACATGTCTTCCAGAGGGATCAGAGTAAAACACAGCTAACAGGAAGGACTGCTGGTTCCAACATGTCTTCCAGAGGGATCAGAGTAAAACACAGCTAACAGGAAGGACTACTGGTTCCAACATGTCTTCCAGAGGGATCAGAGTAAAACACAGCTAACAGGAAGGACTGCTGGTTCCAACATGTCTTCTAGAGGGATCAGAGTAAAACACAGCTAACAGGAAGGACTGCTGGTTCCAACATGTCTTCTAGAGGGATCAGAGTAAAACACAGCTAACAGGAAGGACTGCTGGTTCCAACATGTCTTCCAGAGGGATCAGAGTAAAACACAGCTAACAGGAAGGACTGCTGGTTCCAACATGTCTTCCAGAGGGATCAGAGTAAAACACAGCTAACAGGAAGGACTGCTGGTTCCAACATGTCTTCTAGAGGGATTAGAGTAAAACACAGCTAACAGGAAGGACTGCTGGTTCCAACATGTCTTCTAGAGGGATCAGAGTAAAACACAGCTAACAGGAAGGACTGCTGGTTCCAACATGTCTTCTAGAGGGATCAGAGTAAAACACAGCTAACAGGAAGGACTGCTGGTTCCAACATGTGTTCCAGAGGGATCAGAGTAAAACACAGCTAACAGGAAGGACTGCTGGTTCCAACATGTCTTCCAGAGGGATCAGAGTAAAACACAGCTAACAGGAAGGACTGCTGGTTCCAACATGTCTTCCAGAGGGATCAGAGTAAAACACAGCTAACAGGAAGGACTGCTGGTTCCAACATGTCTTCCAGAGGGATCAGAGTAAAACACAGCTAACAGGAAGGACTGCTGGTTCCAACATGTCTTCCAGAGGGATCAGAGTAAAACACAGCTAACAGGAAGGACTGCTGGTTCCAACATGTCTTCCAGAGGGATCAGAGTAAAACACAGCTAACAGGAAGGACTGCTGGTTCCAACATGTCTTCCAGAGGGATCAGAGTAAAACACAGCTAACAGGAAGGACTGCTGGTTCCAACATGTCTTCCAGAGGGATCAGAGTAAAACACAGCTAACAGGAAGGACTGCTGGTTCCAACATGTCTTCCAGAGGGATCAGAGTAAAACACAGCTAACAGGAAGGACTGCTGGTTCCAACATGTCTTCCAGAGGGATCAGAGTAAAACACAGCTAACAGGAAGGACTGCTGGTTCCAACATGTCTTCCAGAGGGATCAGAGTAAAACACAGCTAACAGGAAGGACTGCTGGTTCCAACATGTCTTCCAGAGGGATCAGAGTAAAACACAGCTAACAGGAAGGACTGCTGGTTCCAACATGTCTTCCAGAGGGATCAGAGTAAAACACAGCTAACAGGAAGGACTGCTGGTTCCAACATGTCTTCTAGAGGGATCAGAGTAAAACACAGCTAACAGGAAGGACTACTGGTTCCAACATGTCTTCCAGAGGGATCAGAGTAAAACACAGCTAACAGGAAGGACTGCTGGTTCCAACATGTCTTCCAGAGGGATTAGAGTAAAACACAGCTAACAGGAAGGACTGCTGGTTCCAACATGTCTTCCAGAGGGATCAGAGTAAAACACAGCTAACAGGAAGGACTGCTGGTTCCAACATGTCTTCTAGAGGGATCAGAGTAAAACACAGCTAACAGGAAGGACTGCTGGTTCCAACATGTCTTCCAGAGGGATCAGAGTAAAACACAGCTAACAGGAAGGACTGCTGGTTCCAACATGTCTTCCAGAGGGATCAGAGTAAAACACAGCTAACAGGAAGGACTGCTGGTTCCAACATGTCTTCCAGAGGGATCAGAGTAAAACACAGCTAACAGGAAGGACTGCTGGTTCCAACATGTCTTCCAGAGGGATCAGAGTAAAACACAGCTAACAGGAAGGACTGCTGGTTCCAACATGTCTTCCAGAGGGATCAGAGTAAAACACAGCTAACAGGAAGGACTGCTGGTTCCAACATGTCTTCCAGAGGGATCAGAGTAAAACACAGCTAACAGGAAGGACTGCTGGTTCCAACATGTCTTCCAGAGGGATCAGAGTAAAACACAGCTAACAGGAAGGACTGCTGGTTCCAACATGTCTTCCAGAGGGATCAGAGTAAAACACAGCTAACAGGAAGGACTGCTGGTTCCAACATGTCTTCCAGAGGGATCAGAGTAAAACACAGCTAACAGGAAGGACTGCTGGTTCCAACATGTCTTCTAGAGGGATCAGAGTAAAACACAGCTAACAGGAAGGACTGCTGGTTCCAACATGTCTTCCAGAGGGATCAGAGTAAAACACAGCTAACAGGAAGGACTGCTGGTTCCAACATGTCTTCTAGAGGGATCAGAGTAAAACACAGCTAACAGGAAGGACTGCTGGTTCCAACATGTCTTCCAGAGGGATCAGAGTAAAACACAGCTAACAGGAAGGACTGCTGGTTCCAACATGTCTTCCAGAGGGATCAGAGTAAAACACAGCTAACAGGAAGGACTGCTGGTTCCAACATGTCTTCTAGAGGGATCAGAGTAAAACACAGCTAACAGGAAGGACTGCTGGTTCCAACATGTCTTCCAGAGGGATCAGAGTAAAACACAGCTAACAGGAAGGACTGCTGGTTCCAACATGTCTTCTAGAGGGATCAGAGTAAAACACAGCTAACAGGAAGGACTGCTGGTTCCAACATGTCTTCTAGAGGGATCAGAGTAAAACACAGCTAACAGGAAGGACTGCTGGTTCCAACATGTCTTCCAGAGGGATCAGAGTAAAACACAGCTAACAGGAAGGACTGCTGGTTCCAACATGTCTTCCAGAGGGATCAGAGAAAAAACACAGCTAACAGGAAGGACTACTGGTTCCAACATGTCTTCCAGAGGGATCAGAGTAAAACACAGCTAACAGGAAGGACTGCTGGTTCCAACATGTCTTCTAGAGGGATCAGAGTAAAACACAGCTAACAGGAAGGACTGCTGGTTCCAACATGTCTTCCAGAGGGATCAGAGTAAAACACAGCTAACAGGAAGGACTGCTGGTTCCAACATGTCTTCCAGAGGGATCAGAGTAAAACACAGCTAACAGGAAGGACTGC
>NC_052332.1:42363771-42415882 GCF_016432855.1 Salvelinus namaycush
TGGAGCTTTTTCCCCCAGGAGCTTTTTCCCCCTGGAGCTTTTTCCCCCTGGAGCTTTTTTCTCCTGGTGCTTTTTCCTCCTGGAGCTTTTTCCTCCTGGTGCTTTTTCCTCCTGGGAGCTTTTTCCCCCCGGGAGCTTTTTCCCCCTGGAGCTTTTTCCCCCTGGTGCTTTTTCCCCCTGGTGCTTTTTCCCCCGGGAGCTTTTTCCCCCTGGAGCTTTTTCCTCCTGGTGCTTTTTCCCCCTGGTGCTTTTTCCTCCTGGTGCTTTTTCCCCCTGGAGCTTTTTCCCCCTGGAGCTTTTTCCTCCTGGAGCTTTTTCCTCCTGGAGCTTTTTCCTCCTGGAGCTTTTTCCCCCCTGGAGCTTTTTCCTCCTGGAGCTTTTTCCTCCTGGAGCTTTTTCCTCCTGGTGCTTTTCCCCCCTGGTTCTTTATCCTCCTGGTGCTTTTTCCTCCTGGAGCTTTTTTCTGGCCGGCGCCCACATTGTCTCTATTGTTGTAATTAATAATAACTTTGGACATGTATGCGTTCCAATCAAAGTAAGTACCTTATTACGTTATCATAATACAATTTCTGTATATTGTGTTATGTCGTTTATGCTGTAGCATACCCGTGTGTAGGTTCGGAGCATAATGGTCTGCGGTAATAGTTTATTGATTTCCTGTTTAATTCAGTACTGGTGACAAATCATGCATTCCGATTCTTGCATAGATTGTAATGGAACACCTGTGATGTGTGTAAAACACTTGTTTGAAGGTTGTACTGATTATGGTGAGGGACGGATCGAAATGTACAGAACGCCGACCTGGAGGAAATAGGGGGAGGGTCATGCTTTTTTCAATTTCAGTCAAGGGGAGAGTTTAGTATTTCAGTCAAGGGGAGAGTTTAGTATTTCAAAACGAATCTAGTGCAGGGGAGGGTCATGTAAATTGCAATTGATAAAATATCAATATATTTCAGTGTTTTAGAATGAGTTGCTTATTAAAGCTATGTGGTCGATGTCGCCCCTCATCTCTGATTCTCTGCTGGCGTGGCCTATTTACTATTTAGTGTGGTCTCAAACACATGATCCACAGCCTATAGGATATTTAATGTGGTCTCAATCAGGTGATCCATATTCTATAGGATATTTAATGTGGTCTCAATCAGATGATCCACAGCCTATAGGATATTTAATGTGGTCTCAATCAGATGATCCACAGCCTATAGGATATTTAATGTGGTCTCAATCAGATGATCCATATTCTATAGGATATTTAATGTGGTCTCAATCAGATGATCCATATTCTATAGGATATTTAATGTGGTCTCAATCAGATGATCCACAGCCTATAGGATATTTAATGTGGTCTCAATCAGATGATCCATATTCTATAGGATATTTAATGTGGTCTCAATCAGATGATCCACAGCCTATAGGATATTTAATGTGGTCTCAATCAGATGATCCATAGGCTATAGGCTATTTAATGTGGTCTCAATTACATGATCCACAGCCTATAGGATATTTAACGTGGTCTCAATCACATGATCCACAGCCTATAGGATACTTCTCTGTCTGGGGTGGAAAGGTAGGTCTACTCTGTCTGGGGTGGAAAGGTAGGCTACTCTGTCTGGGGTGGAAAGGTAGGTCTACTCTGTCTGGGGTGGAAAGGTAGGTCTACTCTGTCTGGGGTGGAAAGGTAGGCCTACTCTGTCTGTGGTGGAAAGGTAGGCCTACTCTGTCTGTGGTGGAAAGGTGGGTCTACTCTGTCTGGGGTGGAAAGGTAGGTCCTACTCTGTCTGGGGTGGAAAGGTAGGCCTACTCTGTCTGTGGTGGAAAGGTAGGTCTACTCTGTCTGGGGTGGAAAGGTGGGTCTACTCTGTCTGGGGTGGAAAGGTAGGTCCTACTCTGTCTGGGGTGGAAAGGTAGGCCTACTCTGTCTGTGGTGGAAAGGTAGGTCTACTCTGTCTGGGGTGGAAAGGTGGGTCTACTCTGTCTGGGGTGGAAAGGTAGGTCCTACTCTGTCTGGGGTGGAAAGGTAGGCCTACTCTGTCTGGGGTGGAAAGGTAGGCCTACTCTGTCTGTGGTGGAAAGGTAGGTCTACTCTGTCTGGGGTGGAAAGGTGGGTCTACTCTGTCTGAGGTGGAAAGGTAGGTCCTACTCTGTCTGAGGTGGAAAGGTAGGTCTACTCTGTCTGAGGTGGAAAGGTAGGTCTACTCTGTCTGGGGTGGAAAGGTAGGCCTACTCTGTCTGGGGTGGAAAGGTGGGTCTACTCTGTCTGAGGTGGAAAGGTAGGTCTACTCTGTCTGGGGTGGAAAGGTAGGTCCTACTCTGTCTGGGGTGGAAAGGTAGGTCTACTCTATCTGGGGTGGAAAGGTAGGTCTTACTCTGTCTGGGGTGGAAAGGTGGGTCTACTCTGTCTGGGGTGGAAAGGTAGGTCTACTCTGTCTGGGGTGGAAAGGTAGGTCGACTCTGTCTGGGGTGGAAAGGTAGGTCTACTCTGTCTGGGGTGGAAAGGTAGGTCTACTCTGTCTGGGGTGGAAAGGTAGGTCGACTCTGTCTGGGGTGGAAAGGTAGGCTACTCTGTCTGGGGTGGAAAGGTAGGTCTTACTCTGTCTGGGGTGGAAAGGTGGGTCTACTCTGTCTGGGGTGGAAAGGTAGGTCTACTCTGTCTGGGGTGGAAAGGTGGGTCTACTCTGTCTGGGGTGGAAAGGTAGGTCTACTCTGTCTGGGGTGGAAAGGTAGGTCTTACTCTGTCTGGGGTGGAAAGGTGGGTCTACTCTGTTTGGGGTGGAAAGGTAGGCCTACTCTGTCTGGGGTGGAAAGGTGGGTCTACTCTGTCTGGGGTAGAAAGGTAGGCCTACTCTGTCTGGGGTGGAAAGGTGGGTCTACTCTGTCTGGGGTGGAAAGGTAGGTCTACTCTGTCTGGGGTGGAAAGGTAGGTCTTACTCTGTCTGGGGTGGAAAGGTGGGTCTACTCTGTCTGGGGTGGAAAGGTAGGCCTACTCTGTCTGGGGTGGAAAGGTGGGTCTACTCTGTCTGGGGTGGAAAGGTAGGTCTACTCTGTCTGGGGTGGAAAGGTAGGTCTACTCTGTCTGGGGTGGAAAGGTAGGACTACTCTGTCTGGGGTGGAAAGGTAGGCCTACACTGTCTGGGGTGGAAAGGTAGGCCTACTCTGTCTGGGGTGGAAAGGTAGCCCTACTCTGTCTGGGGTGGAAAGGTAGGCCTACTCTGTCTGGGGTGGAAAGGTAGCCCTACTCTGTCTGGGTGGAAAGGTAGGTCTACTCTGTCTGGGGTGGAAAGGTGGGTCTACTCTGTCTGGAAGGTAGGTCTACTCTGTCTGGGGTGGAAAGGTAGGCCTACTCTGTCTGGGGTGGAAAGGTAGGCCTACTCTGTCTGGGGTGGAAAGGTAGGTCTACTCTGTCTGGGGTGGAAAGGTAGGACTACTCTGTCTGGGGTGGAAAGGTAGGTCTACTCTGTCTGGGGTGGAAAGGTAGGACTACTCTGTCTGGGGTGGAAAGGTAGGCCTACTCTGTCTGGGGTGGAAAGGTAGGCCTACTCTGTCTGGGGTGGAAAGGTAGGCCTACTCTGTCTGGGGTGGAAAGGTAGGCCTACTCTGTCTGGGTGGAAAGGTAGGACTACTCTGTCTGGGGTGGAAAGGTGGGTCTTACTCTGTCTGGGTGGAAAGGTAGGTCTACTCTGTCTGGGGTGGAAAGGTGGGTCTACTCTGTCTGGGGTGGAAAGGTAGGTCTACTCTGTCTGGGGTGGAAAGGTAGGCCTACTCTGTCTGGGGTGGAAAGGTAGGCCTACTCTGTCTGGGGTGGAAAGGTAGGCCTACTCTGTCTGGGTGGAAAGGTAGGACTACTCTGTCTGGGGTGGAAAGGTAGGTCTACTCTGTCTGGGGTGGAAAGGTAGGCCTACTCTGTCTGGGGTGGAAAGGTAGGCCTACTCTGTCTGGGGTAGAAAGGTGGGTCTACTCTGTCTGGGGTGGAAAGGTAGGTCTACTCTGTCTGGGGTGGAAAGGTAGGCCTACTCTGTCTGGGGTGGAAAGGTAGGCCTACTCTGTCTGGGGTGGAAAGGTAGGCTACTCTGTCTGGGGTGGAAAGGTAGGTCCTACTCTGTCTGGGGTGGAAAGGTAGACCTACTCTGTCAGGGGTGGAAAGGTAGGTCCTACTCTGTCTGGGGTGGAAAGGTAGGCCTAACTTTTGATAGTACCGTGCTCAGATTCCTAATGACGTCTCAGATGTTATTGTTTGCAAACAAGACACGCAGATTTTACATTGGAGAACTATGATAAGATGAACACACGGGCCTCTGTCCAGTCTTAGCCTGTAATTTTAGTAAATTGTGTGGTATGAAAAAAATCATCTTTTAAAATGTAAAATTACGTAGATTTGCATGAAATGTTTATAAAAGGCTTTTTTTTCTCGGACCTGCAAATAAAATTGATAGATTCATGCAATAATTGTACTATATAGGAGATCTTTCCACCCCTACTCTTGTCCTGTGAACTCACAATCATCTGGCCCGCAGCTCTGTGGCTATCAAAATGCTGCATTGCCATGTAATGCTTACAGGACTAAGAACAGTTAGTAAAACTGCACATCTAAGGCTCGGGTCTTTCCAAGAAGTGATAATTAAACGGTAGTCATGTTCTGTGCTATCCACTTTGTTTTAATTGTTATTTGGGGTATAGGGGAGGGGCACTTTTTTCTAGCATTCAGGGAGGATTTAGGTAAAATATCCATTTTGATTTCAGAGAAATCAGATTTTATCCATGTAACCCTTATTATAAATAACGGTCCTTCCTGTTGTCTGGCTTTATGTGGAGCCATTTTTGTTGACATCATTCAAAGCATTCTGGGAGTCACGTAAATGTCTTTCAGACCAAAGATGTTATAGCAAAATCAAATCAAACTTTATTTGTCACATGTGCCAAATACAACAAGTGTAGACTTTAACGTGAAATGCTATCTAACAAGCCCTTAACCAACAGTGCAGTTCAAGAATAAGAAAATATTTACCAAGTAGACTAAAATAAAAGGTAATAATAAAAAGTAACACAATAAGAATAACAATAAGGAGGCTATATACAGGGTATACCGGTACAGAGTCAATGTGGAGGCTATATACAGGGGGTACCGGTACAGAGTCAATGTGGAGGCTATATCCAGGGGGTACCGGTACAGAGTCAATGTGGAGGCTATATACAGGGGGTACCGGTACAGAGTCAATGTGGAGGCTATATACAGGGGGTACCGGTACAGAGTCAATGTGGAGGCTATATACAGGGGGTACCGGTACAGAGTCAATGTGGAGGCTATATACAGGGGGTACCGGTACAGAGTCAATGTGGAGGCTATATCCAGGGGGTACCGGTACAGAGTCAATGTGGAGGCTATATACAGGGGGTACCGGTACAGAGTCAATGTGGAGGCTATATACAGGGGGTACCGGTACAGAGTCAATGTGGAGGCTATATACAGGGGGTACCGGTACAGAGTCAATGTGGAGGCTATATACAGGGGGTACCGGTACAGAGTCAATGTGGAGGCTATATACAGGGGGTACCGGTACAGAGTCAATGTGGAGGCTATATACAGGGGGTACCGGTACAGAGTCAATGTGGAGGCTATATACAGGGGGGTACCGGTACAGAGTCAATGTGGAGGCTATATACAGGGGGTACCGGTACAGAGTCAGTGTGGAGGCTATATACAGGGTGTACCGGTACAGAGTCAATGTGGAGGCTATATACAGGGGGTACCGGTACAGAGTCAGTGTGGAGGCTATATACAGGGGGTACCGGTACAGAGTCAATGTGGAGGCTATATACAGGGTGTACCGGTACAGAGTCAATGTGGAGGCTATATCCAGGGGGTACCGGTACAGAGTCAGTGTGGAGGCTATATACAGGGTGTACCGGTACAGAGTCAATGTGGAGGCTATATACAGGGGGTACCGGTACAGAGTCAGTGTGGAGGCTATATACAGGGGGTACCGGTACAGAGTCAGTGTGGAGGCTATATACAGGGGGTACCGGTACAGAGTCAATGTGGAGGCTATATACAGGGGGTACCGGTACAGAGTCAGTGTGGAGGCTATATACAGGGGGTACCGGTACAGAGTCAGTGTGGAGGCTATATACAGGGGGTACCGGTACAGAGTCAATGTGGAGGCTATATACAAGGTGTACCGGTACAGAGTCAATGTGGAGGCTATATACAGGGGGTACCGGTACAGAGTCAATGTGGAGGCTATATACAGGGGGTACCGGTACAGAGTCAATGTGGAGGCTATATACAGGGGGTACCGGTACAGAGTCAATGTGGAGGCTATATACAGGGGGTACCGGTACAGAGTCAATGTGGAGGCTATATACAGGGGGGTACCGGTACAGAGTCAATGTGAAGGCTATATACAGGGGGTACCGGTACAGAGTCAATGTGGAGACTATATACAGGGGGTACCGGTACAGAGTCAATGTGGAGGCTATATACAAGGTGTACCGGTACAGAGTCAATGTGGAGGCTATATACAGGGGGTACCGGTACAGAGTCAATGTGGAGGCTATATACAGGGGGTACCGGTACAGAGTCAATGTGGAGGCTATATACAGGGGGTACCGGTACAGAGTCAATGTGGAGGCTATATACAGGGGGTACCGGTACAGAGTCAATGTGGAGGCTATATACAGGGGGTACCGGTACAGAGTCAATGTGGAGGCTATATACAGGGGGGTACCGGTACAGAGTCAATGTGGAGGCTATATACAGGGGGTACCGGTACAGAGTCAATGTGGAGACTATATACAGGGGGTACCGGTACAGAGTCAATGTGGAGGCTATATACAGGGGGTACCGGTACAGAGTCAATGTGGAGGCTATATACAGGGGGTACCGGTACAGAGTCAATGTGGAGGCTATATACAGGGGGTACCGGTACAGAGTCAATGTGGAGGCTATATACAGGGGGTACCGGTACAGAGTCAATGTGGAGGCTATATACAGGGGGGTACCGGTACAGAGTCAATGTGGAGGCTATATACAGGGGGTACCGGTACAGAGTCAGTGTGGAGGCTATATACAGGGTGTACCGGTACAGAGTCAATGTGGAGGCTATATACAGGGGGTACCGGTACAGAGTCAGTGTGGAGGCTATATACAGGGGGTACCGGTACAGAGTCAATGTGGAGGCTATATACAGGGTGTACCGGTACAGAGTCAATGTGGAGGCTATATCCAGGGGGTACCGGTACAGAGTCAGTGTGGAGGCTATATACAGGGTGTACCGGTACAGAGTCAATGTGGAGGCTATATACAGGGGGTACCGGTACAGAGTCAGTGTGGAGGCTATATACAGGGGGTACCGGTACAGAGTCAGTGTGGAGGTTATATACAGGGGGTACCGGTACAGAGTCAATGTGGAGGCTATATACAGGGGGTACCGGTACAGAGTCAGTGTGGAGGCTATATACAGGGGGTACCGGTACAGAGTCAGTGTGGAGGCTATATACAGGGGGTACCGGTACAGAGTCAATGTGGAGGCTATATACAGGGGGGGTACCGGTACAGAGTCAGTGTGGAGGCTATATACAGGGGGTACCGGTACAGAGTCAGTGTGGAGGCTATATACAGGGGGTACCGGTACAGAGTCAATGTGGAGGCTATATACAGGGGGGTACCGGTACAGAGTCAGTGTGGAGGCTATATACAGGGGGTACCGGTACAGAGTCAGTGTGGAGGCTATATACAGGGGGTACCGGTACAGAGTCAGTGTGGAGGCTATATACAGGGGGTACCGGTACAGAGTCAGTGTGGAGGCTATATACAGGGGGTACCGGTACAGAGTCAGTGTGGAGGCTATATACAGGGGGTACCGGTATAGAGTCAGTGTGGAGGCTATATACAGGGGGTACCGGTACTGAGTCAGTGTGGAGGCTATATACAGGGGGTACCGGTACAGAGTCAGTGTGGAGGCTATATACAGGGGGTACCGGTACTGAGTCAGTGTGGAGGCTATATACAGGGGGTACCGGTACAGAGTCAATGTGGAGGCTATATACAGGGGGTACCGGTACAGAGTCAATGTGGAGGCTATATACAGGGGGTACCGGTACAGAGTCAATGTGGAGGCTATATACAGGGGGGTACCGGTACAGAGTCAGTGTGGAGGCTATATACAGGTGGTACTGGTACAGAGTCAATGTGGAGGCTATATACAGGGGGTACCGGTACAGAGTCAGTGTGGAGGCTATATACAGGGGGTACCGGTACAGAGTCAATGTGGAGGCTATATACAGGGGGTACCGGTACAGAGTCAGTGTGGAGGCTATATACAGGGGGTACCGGTACAGAGTCAATGTGGAGGCTATATACAGGGGGTACCGGTACAGAGTCAGTGTGGAGGCTATATACAGGGGGTACCGGTACTGAGTCAATGTGGAGGCTATATACAGGGGGTACCGGTACAGAGTCAATGTGGAGGCTATATACAGGGTATTACGATACAGAGTCAATGTGGAGGCTATATACAGGGGGTACCGGTACAGAGTCAATGTGGAGGCTATATACAGGGGGTACCGGTACTGAGTCAATGTGGAGGCTATATACAGGGGGTACCGGTACAGAGTCAGTGTGGAGGCTATATACAGGGGGTACCGGTACTGAGTCAATGTGGAGGCTATATACAGGGGGTACCGGTACAGAGTCAATGTGGAGGCTATATACAGGGGGTACCGGTACAGAGTCAGTGTGGAAGCTATATACAGGGGGTACCGGTACAGAGTCAATGTGGAGGCTATATACAGGGGGTACCGGTACAGAGTCAGTGTGGAGGCTATATACAGGGGGTACCGGTACAGAGTCAATGTGGAGGCTATATACAGGGGGTACCGGTACAGAGTCAATGTGGAGGCTATATACAGGGGGTACCGGTACAGAGTCAATGTGGAGGCTATATACAGGGGGTACCGGTACAGAGTCAGTGTGGAGGCTATATACAGGGGGTACCGGTACAGAGTCAATGTGGAGGCTATATACAGGGGGTACCGGTACAGAGTCAATGTGGAGGCTATATACAGGGGGTACCGGTACAGAGTCAATGTGGAGGCTATATACAGGGGGTACCGGTACAGAGTCAGTGTGGAGGCTATATACAGGGGGTACCGGTACAGAGTCAATGTGGAGGCTATATCCAGGGGGTACCGGTACAGAGTCAGTGTGGAGGCTATATACAGGGGGTACCGGTACAGAGTCAGTGTGGAGGCTATATACAGGGGGTACCGGTACAGAGTCAGTGTGGAGGCTATATACAGGGGGTACCGGTACAGAGTCAGTGTGGAGGCTATATACAGGGGGTACCGGTACAGAGTCAGTGTGGAGGCTATATACAGGGGGTACCGGTACAGAGTCAGTGTGGAGGCTATATACAGGGGGTACCGGTACAGAGTCAGTGTGGAGGCTATATCCAGGGGGTACCGGTACAGAGTCAGTGTGGAGGCTATATACAGGGGGTACCGGTATAGAGTCAGTGTGGAGGCTATATACAGGGGGTACCGGTACTGAGTCAGTGTGGAGGCTATATACAGGGGGTACCGGTACAGAGTCAGTGTGGAGGCTATATACAGGGGGTACCGGTACTGAGTCAGTGTGGAGGCTATATACAGGGGGTACCGGTACAGAGTCAATGTGGAGGCTATATACAGGGGGTACCGGTACAGAGTCAATGTGGAGGCTATATACAGGGGGTACCGGTACAGAGTCAATGTGGAGGCTATATACAGGGGGGTACCGGTACAGAGTCAGTGTGGAGGCTATATACAGGTGGTACTGGTACAGAGTCAATGTGGAGGCTATATACAGGGGGTACCGGTACAGAGTCAGTGTGGAGGCTATATACAGGGGGTACCGGTACAGAGTCAATGTGGAGGCTATATACAGGGGGTACCGGTACAGAGTCAGTGTGGAGGCTATATACAGGGGGTACCGGTACAGAGTCAATGTGGAGGCTATATACAGGGGGTACCGGTACAGAGTCAGTGTGGAGGCTATATACAGGGGGTACCGGTACTGAGTCAATGTGGAGGCTATATACAGGGGGTACCGGTACAGAGTCAATGTGGAGGCTATATACAGGGTATTACGATACAGAGTCAATGTGGAGGCTATATACAGGGGGTACCGGTACAGAGTCAATGTGGAGGCTATATACAGGGGGTACCGGTACTGAGTCAATGTGGAGGCTATATACAGGGGGTACCGGTACAGAGTCAGTGTGGAGGCTATATACAGGGGGTACCGGTACTGAGTCAATGTGGAGGCTATATACAGGGGGTACCGGTACAGAGTCAATGTGGAGGCTATATACAGGGGGTACCGGTACAGAGTCAGTGTGGAAGCTATATACAGGGGGTACCGGTACAGAGTCAATGTGGAGGCTATATACAGGGGGTACCGGTACAGAGTCAATGTGGAGGTTATATACAGGGGGTACCGGTACAGAGTCAGTGTGGAGGCTATATACAGGGGGTACCGGTACAGAGTCAGTGTGGAGGCTATATACAGGGGGTACCGGTACTGAGTCAATGTGGAGGCTATATACAGGGGGTACCGGTACAGAGTCAGTGTGGAGGCTATATACAGGGGGTACCGGTACCGAGTCAGTGTGGAGGCTATATACAGGGGGTACCGGTACAGAGTCAGTGTGGAGGCTATATACAGGGGGTACCGGTACTGAGTCAATGTGGAGGCTATATACAGGGGGTACCGGTACAGAGTCAGTGTGGAGGCTATATACAGGGGGTACCGGTACCGAGTCAATGTGGAGGCTATATACAGGGGGTACCGGTACCGAGTCAGTGTGGAGGCTATATACAGGGGATACCGGTACCGAGTCAATGTGGAGGCTATATACAGGTGGTACCGGTACCGAGTCAATGTGGAGGCTATATACAGGGGGTACCGGTACAGAGTCAGTGTGGAGGCTATATACAGGGGGTACCGGTACCGAGTCAGTGTGGAGGCTATATACAGGGGGCACCGGCACCGAGTCAGTGTGCAGGGATACAGGCTAGTTGAGGTAATCTGTACATGTAGGTGGGGGTGAAGTGACTATGCATAGATAATAAACAAACAGCGAGTAGCAGCAGTGTACAAAAAGGAGGGGTGTCAATGTAAATTGTCCGGTGGTGATTTTATTAATTGTTCAGCAATATTATGCCTTGGGGGTAGAAGCTGTTGAGGAGCCTTTTGGTCCTAGACTTGGCGTTCCGGTACTGCTTGTCGTGCAGTAGCAGAGAAAAGTCAATAACTTGGTGACTGGAGTCTCTGACAATATTATGAGCTTTCTTCTGACACCGCCTATTATATAGGTCCTGGATGGCAGGAAGCTTGGCTCCAGTGATGTATCACACAGTTATCCAGAACAGCTGGCGCTCTCGTGCATGATTCAGTGTTGCTTGCCTCGAAGCGAGCATAAAAGGCATTTAGCTCGTCTGGTAGGCTCGCATCACTGGGCAGCTCGCGTTTGGGTTTCCCTTTGTAGTCCTAAATAGTTTTCAAGCACTGCTACATCCGACGAGCGTCAGAGCTGGTGTAGTAGGATTCAGTCTTAGTCCTGTATTGACGCTTTGCTTGTTTGATGGTTCCTCTGAGGGAATAGCAGGATTTCTTATAAGCGTTCAGATTAGTCTCCCATTCCTTGAAAGCGGCAGCTCTAGCCTTTAGCTCGATGCGGATGTTGCCTGTAATCCATGGCTTCTGGTTGGGATATGTACGTACAGTCACTGGGGACGACGTCATCGATGCACTTATTGATGAAGCCGATGACTGAGGTGGTGTACTCCTCAATGCCATTGGATAAATCCCAGAACATATTCCAGTCTGTGTGCTAAAACAAGGTGAAGGGATGGTTTGGATGAGACTTGTGTTATACTGTTGCTGCTTCTGTGTCTGTCTGAACATCGCATACTAAAATAAACTGCTCACATTGAAGACATAACATTGCAAAGACTGTTTGTACAAAATGTTTCTGTTAAAATAAACAGTGGAGCCAGGTCAAAAACAGACTGTTGCATTAATTGTAACTAAACATTCTAATCAGGGAACACTGTAGAATGATCACATCCATGTGTTCACACAGGGTTTGAGTATTAACGTCAGGGAACACTGTAGAATGATCACATCCAAAGTTTTAACATAACAATAGACCACTTAAACTGGTAAAACACTTCCACTCACGGGTCGCCAAGAATAACTAAGTGAAAGCCACACTAAGCTAAGCCTCCCATATAATTTCCCAGTTTGACTTTCCTTTTCGAGTGAATTGTAGAGTTACCACCCACAACTGTATTTCTTAGTGAACGAGAGATGGTAGTTGAATTCGTTTATTATAAATCCGGTGGGCTTGATCTAAATGAGGTCTTACTTTAGGCAATGCTATCATTAACCTTACATGTTTTATGACAATACTTAAATCACTTGTCCTTCCTTTTGATGGCCTTGTTGCACCCTGTTAAAAAATGTATACAATGGTGTTAGGAACCTCCTGGTTTACATCAGGTGTGCAAGTCAAACTATGCTGGCTGTTGGAATGTGTTATTGACCTGCAACCTGCTTTCAGAATGACTGTCAGAGTTAGGAACAACCATTTCAGTAATGGATGCAGTAAATCTAACCAATTGACTGGATTAGTTTAGAAAAAGGATTGTTATTTATTTTTGGTAGTATCATTTGAATCAATCAAATTTACATGTAAATATTAAAAATGTAAATATTAAAAATAATCAATCAAATTTACAGATATTAAAAACAATCCCCCCCCCAAAAAAATCTCGCTGCAGTAGAGCATTCTGGGAAATCTGATAATGACGGCGATGGTTTGATGGGAATGTTTAACTCTCTACAGAGTAAAATGTACACGATCACACTCTCATACACAACACTGGTTATTAACACCAACACTGTGGTTCTTTTACACTACTGAGTGTTAATGTCACTATTACGTAGTGCATTAAACTCCTGCATCAACACTAAAAATGTTACACTGAAAAATCAACACTAGGTAACACTGGCCAATTTGCTGTGTACAATCAAAATGTGTGAATCAAAATGTGTGAATCAAAATGTGTGAATCAAAATGTGTGAATCAAAATGTGTGAATCAAAATGTGTGAATCTTTTGAACGTCTAACTCAACTTTTTGGCCATTTATACAGAGTGTCCACCCTATGGACAACCTTTTGGCCATTTATACAGTCTCCATTCTATGGACAACCTTTTGGCCATTTATACAGAGTGTCCACCCTATGGACAACCTTTTGGCCATTTATACAGTCTCCATTCTATGGACAACCTTTTGGCCATTTATACAGAGTGTCCACCCTATGGACAACCTTTTGGCCATTTATACAGAGTGTCCACCCTATGGACAACCTTTTGGCCATTTAAACAGTGTCCAGCCTATGGACAACCTTTTGGCCATTTAAACAGAGTGTCCAGCCTATGGACAACCTTTTGGCCATTTATACAGAGTGTCCAGCCTATGGACAACCTTTTGGCCATTTAAACAGAGTGTCCAGCCTATGGACAACCTTTTGGCCATTTATACAGAGTGTCCAGCCTATGGACAACCTTTTAGGTCATTTATAAAGTGTCCACCCTATGGACAACCTTTTTGGACATTTGGATAAAGGGAGATGCGTTGGCTCTACAGATTTGCTCTTCTCCTAGAACAGTCACGTTATGTTGATGTTGTAACTTCTAAAAGGAATAAAAAAATCAATAAAGTAAGTAATGTAAACATATGTATCAATAACTACCAGTAAATCTAGTGCCGGAAACCGGGCCACTGTAGTCATAAGAGTTTTGTAGTCCTCCCTCAGTTCCAAGTATCGCCTAAAGAGAATGTCATTAAAACCCAGTGTGGGTGACGACGGTGCCAAAATGAGATTAATTGCCAAGAACTGTGGGCAGGATGGATTTGGGGCTTGGAGCCAGGCTAGCCTGACTGCCCGTAGTGGATGGCATCCGGAGCGGAATGGACAGAGGTTGTAGCCGGTGTCCGGCTGCCGGCTATTTGTAAAATCCCAGGATCAGAGCTGACTCCCGGGGCTGGTTGGTCCACCAGCAGGGCAAAAAACTGTTTGAAAGCCGGATCGGATTTTCCAGGATAGATGGAGGCCGACCAGACGGCCTTCCTCCCGTGTCTGGCTAGTGACCAGTCTCCCAGGGGCAGCGGAGTTCAGTTTACCATCTGTCTGGTGGAGTGGAACAGATCAGCGCCCTGCCCGACTCATTGACACTCTGGCTGTAGGAGGTGATGCAGCTATAGGTCGGTGACGTTTGATAGCAGGTCCTGCTTCTGCCACAGCTGAGCTAACAACTGGAGATTCTCTTCCCGAAGCTGCTTGATGGTGATGCATTTAGGGTAAATCAGTTTCACCCTTTCTTCCTCCTCCTGCGTTGAAATCATCTCAAAAACTATCGCATTTGGGCCCAGCCATGTATAGAAGCATTGGTAGGCTAGCACTAGCTAGTGGGCTCCAAGTTTCTAAAACGGTGTGGATAAAAAAATGCTAATCCAAACACTAACCCAAATGATATGAAGAAATAAAGGAGTCGTAGATTAAAAAATATAAATTAAACGGACTAAAACAAACTAAGAATTCACAAGGCAACACACCAACCGGACGTGACGGTAAATCAGGGCCATCTAGTACCTCCCTGTAATGAGACCTCCTCTCTGTCTGTCTGTGTGTGTGTGTGTGTGTGTGTGTGTGTGTGTGTGTGTGTGTGTGTGTGTGTGTGTGTGTGTGTGTGCGTGCGTGCGTGCGTGCGTGCGTGCGTGCGTGCGTGCGTGCGTGCGTGCGTGCGTGCGTGTGTGTCCAGATATTTTGTGGTTTTCTGTTGGCCACACTGTCACTACAGAAAACACACATAAGCACACACACCCTCATCCACCCCGTCATCCACACCCTCATCCACACCCTCATCCACACCCTCATCCACACCCTCATCCACCTCCTCATCCACACCCTCATCCACCACCTCATCCACACCCTCATCCACACCCTCATCCACCCCCTCATCCACACCCTCATCCACCCCCTCATCCACACCCTCATCCACACCCTCATCCACCCCCTCACCCACACCCTCATCCACACCCTAATCAACCCTCTCATCCACACCCTCATCCACCCCCTCATCCACACCCTCATCCACCCCCTCATCCACCCCCTCATCCACACCCTCATCCACACACTCATCCACCCCCTCATCCACACCCTCATCCACCACCTCATCCACACCCTCATCCACACCCTCATCCACCCCCTCATCCACACCCTCATCCACCCCCTCATCCACACCCTCATCCACACCCTCATCCACCCCCTCACCCACCCCCTCACCCACACCCTCATCCACACCCTAATCAACCCTCTCATCCACACCCTCATCCACCCCCTCATCCACACCCTCATCCACCCCCTCATCCACCCCCTCATCCACACCCTCATCCACACCCTCATCCACCCCCTCATCCACCCCCTCATCCACACCCTCATCCACACCCTCATCCACCCCCTCATCCACACACTCATCCACCCCCTCATCCACCCCCTCATCCACACACTCATCCACACCCTCATCCACACACTCATCCACCCCCTCATCCACCCCCTCATCCACACCCTCATCCACACCCTCATCCACCACCTCATCCACACCCTCATCCACCCCCTCATCCACACCCTCATCCACCCCCTCATCCACACCCTCATCCACCCCCTCATCCACACCCTCATCCACACCCTCATCCACACCCTCATCCAATTAGCAAGACCAGTTGGAATGAATGACTAAAGTTTCTTCCCTATCCCAATCCTTGACTTAATCAGTCAGAATTCATGTCTAAACTTAACTTTCTGTGTGCCTAAATTTTACACATTTGTCACAGTACCTCATGGGAGATTACGTCAGTTTACTTGTCAAAAATAGATGTTTGTCTGTCAGACTGTATTATCGTGTTACCCACACACCACAAAAACGGTCATGTCACGTCAGAACAGGGGAAGGATGATGTTTTTCCTCCTCAAATTTAATCACAACAATCGATACCTTGTATTTCCTGAAGCTACCACTCATCATGTAATCCCTCCAGCCACCACTCATCATTTATTTCCTCCAGCTACTACTCATCATGTAATTCCTCCAGCCGCAGCTCATCATTTATATCCTCCAGCCACCACTCATAATTTATTTCCTCCAGCCACCACTCGTCATTTATTTCCTTCAGCCACTAATCATCATTTAATTCCTCCAGCCACCACTCATCATGTATTTCCTCCAGCCACCACTCATCATTTATTTCCTCCAGCCACCACTCATAATTTATTTCCTCCAGCCACCACTCATCATGTATTTCCTCCAGCCACCACTCATCATTTATTTCCTCCAGCCACCACTCATAATTTATTTCCTCCAGCCACCACTCATCATTTATTTCCTCCAGCCACCACTCATCATGTAATTCCTCCAGCCACCACTCATCATGTAATTCCTCCAGCCACCACTCATCATGTAATTCCTCCAGCCACCACTCATCATTTATTTCCTCCAGCCACCACTCATCATGTAATTCCTCCAGCCGCAGCTCATCATTTATTTCCTCCAGCCACCACTCATCATGTAATTCCTCCAGCCGCAGCTCATCATTTATTTCCTCCAGCCACCACTCATAATTTATTTCCTCCAGCCACCACTCATCATTTATTTCCTCCAGCCACCACTCATCGTTTATTTCCTCCAGCCACCACTCATCATGTAATTCCTCCAGCCGCAGCTCATCATTTATTTCCTCCAGCCACCACTCATCATTTATTTCCTCCAGCCACCACTCATCATTTATTTCCTCCAGCCACCACTCATCATTTATTTCCTCCAGCCACCACTCATCGTTTATTTCCTCCAGCCACCACTCATCATGTAATTCCTCCAGCCACCGCTCATCGTTTATTTCCTCCAGCCACCGCTCATCGTTTATTTCCTCCAGCCACCGCTCATCGTTTATTTCCTCCAGCCACCACTCATCATTTATTTCCTCCAGCCACCACTCATCGTTTATTTCCTCCAGCCGCCGCTCAACATCGTCTGTCTCTTACTTTCCTTTGTCAAGTTCATCCCCCTCTCTTCATCTCTTCATCTGGGAGGTAATCCAACCATTGTTGTCAAGTTCATCCCCCTGTCTTCATCTGTGAGGAAATCCATCCATTGTTGTTGTGATCAGGTCTATCTGTCTGTCTGTCTGTCTGTCTGTCTGTCTGACTGCCTGCCTGCTTTCCCATCTGTCTGTCTATCTGTCTGAGAGAAAGGGAGAGAGATAAAGAGAAGGGATTGACATGTCAATTGTAACCAATAAGCCTTGTTTACGGAAAGATGATTGTCCACAAAGAAAGAGAAGAAGAAATTAAAGGGAAGACGTAGAAAGTCTGAAAGGACCACAGCCCAAAGTGAATTGAGAGCTTAGCTTTGATCAGATTGGTACGTGTGTGTATGTGTGTGTGTGTGTGTGTGTGTGTGTGTGTGTGTGTGTGTGTGTGTGTGTGTGTGTGTGTATGTGTGTGTATGTGTGTGTGTGTGTGTGTGTGTGTGTGTGTGTGTGTGTGTGTGTGTGTGTGTGTGTGTGTGTGTGTGTGTGTGTGTGTGTGTGTGTGTGTGTGTGTGTGTGTAGTGTGTGTGTGTAGTGTGCGTGCGTGCGTGTGTGCGTGTGTGTGTGTGTGTGTGTATTCTCTTGGACCCCGTGTGAATGATTTTTATCCTTGTACCTCTCTACTTCTCAGCACTTTTCAATTCAACTTTTAAACGGCCCTATCTCTCACCAGACAGCATTCAAGTATATTTCCAAAGCCTTTTGACATTTTCTCATTCCGTGTAGCATACTGGCTGAGCAAGAAGGTCATCGTGTTTTGTTCATGGAGTTCTTTTAACGTAACCCTGAACTAACTAACAATGAAAACCATAATTGACAAAAGTCTAGACCTTCTCGATTGCACTTTGTTTTACATAAATTGAATTGTGTAAGACGTATTATTACCTAAAAAGACCTGGAATGTCCTATTTCATATATACACTGTCTAATTTCTAATAAACTTTACATTTCATACCTAAAGCTCTCAAATTCTATTTTTTGGAGGACTGTAGGTTATCAGCTTGGGGATTTGATCCAGCAACCTTTCGGTTACTGGCCAACAGCTCTTACCAGCCAGACTGACCCAGAAAGACACTCACAGCTCTTAGAGACTGACCCAGAAAGACTCACAGCTCTTAGAGACTGACCCAGAAAGACTCACAGCTCTTAGAGACTGACCCCGAAAGACTCACAGCTCTTAGAGACTGACCAAGAAAGACTAACAGCTCTTAGAGACTGACCCCGAAAGACTCACAGCTCTTAGAGACTGACCCAGAAAGAGACTCACAGCTCTTAGAGACTGACCCAGAAAGACTCACAGCTCTTAGAGACTGACCCAGAAAGACTCACAGCTCTTAGAGACTGACCCAGAAAGACTCACAGCTCTTAGAGACTGACCCAGAAAGACTCACAGCTCTTAGAGACTGACCCAGAAAGACTCACAGCTCTTAGAGACTGACCCAGAAAGAGACTCACAGCTCTTAGAGACTGACCCAGAAAGACTCACAGCTCTTAGAGACTGACCCAGAAAGAGACTCACAGCTCTTAGAGACTGACCCAGAAAGACTCACAGCTCTTAGAGACTGACCCAGAAAGACTCACAGCTCTTAGAGACTGACCCATAAAGACTCACAGCTCTTAGAGACTGACCCAGAAAGAGACTCACAGCTCTTAGAGACTGACCCAGAAAGACTCACAGCTCTTAGAGACTGACCCAGAAAGACTCACAGCTCTTAGAGACTGACCCAGAAAGACTCACAGCTCTTAGAGACCGACCCAGAAAGACTCACAGCTCTTAGAGACTGACCCAGAAAGACTCACAGCTCTTAGAGACTGACCCCGAAAGACTCACAGCTCTTAGAGACTGACCCAGAAAGACTCACAGCTCTTAGAGACTGACCCAGAAAGACTCACAGCTCTTAGAGACTGACCCAGAAAGACTCACAGCTCTTAGAGACTGACCCATAAAGACTCACAGCTCTTAGAGACTGACCCAGAAAGACTCACAGCTCTTAGAGACTGACCCAGAAAGACTCACAGCTCTTAGAGACCGACCCAGAAAGACTCACAGCTCTTAGAGACTGACCCAGAAAGAGACTCACAGCTCTTAGAGACTGACCCAGAAAGACTCACAGCTCTTAGAGACCGACCCAGAAAGACTCACAGCTCTTAGAGACTGACCCAGAAAGACTCACAGCTCTAAGAGACTTACCCAGAAAGACTCACAGCTGTAATCATTGCTAAAGGTGATTCTAACATGTATTGTCTCAGGGGTATGAATTCTGATGTAAATTAAATATTTCTGTATTTCATTTTCAATAAAAAACATGTTTTCACTTTGTCTTTATGGGGTATTGTGTGTAGCTAGGTGAGATATGTGACAGAAATATATTTAATGAATTTTGAATTCAGGCTGTAACACAACAAAATGTGGAATAAGTCAAAGGGTGTGAATACTTTCTGAAGGGACTGTATGTGGCCACATTATTATAGGACGACTTGAGAGAATGATAATCTGCGAGAGACGGCGCATCAGTATAAGAAGTCAAAATTACAACCAGACTGGTCTTCTGGTGCGCCTTATCTTGACCTAAACTGTCCAGAATAGACCCACAACCATGTATACTTGTATAACCGCCTTCAATTTTGCTGGACCCCAGGGAGAGCAGTTGCTGCCTTGACAGGAACTAATGGGGGATCCTTAATAAACCCCAGGGAGAGCAGTTGCTGCCTTGACAGGAACTAATGGGGGATCCTTAATAAACCCCAGGGAGAGCAGTTGCTGCCTTGACAGGAACTAATGGGGGATCCTTAATAAACCCCAGGGAGAGCAGTTGCTGCCTTGACAGGAACTAATGGGGGATCCTTAATAAACCCCAGGAAGAGCAGTTGCTGCCTTGACAGGAACTAATGGGGGATCCTTAATAAACCCCAGGGAGAGCAGTTGCTGCCTTGACAGGAACTAATGGGGGATCCTTAATAAACCCCAGGAAGAGCAGTTGCTGCCTTGACAGGAACTAATGGGGATCATAATAAATGCAAATACAAAAATATAATATTCAACACAGGACTTTTGAGCTGTTATCAAAATGACATTTACACTGCAGCCTAGAGTAGAAATTTGAACTCACTTGAAAACAATAACGCAGTAATAACTCCGCTGTACCTGGCCTCTCCACTGTACCTGGCCTCTCCGCTGTACCTGGCCTCTCCGCTGTACCTGGCCTCTCCGCTGTGCCTGGCCTTTCCACTGTACAATGGCCTCTCCACTGTACCTGGCCTCTCCGCTGTGCCTGGCCTCTCCACTGTACCTGGCCTCTCCACTGTACCTGGCCTCTCCGCTGTACCTGGCCTCTCCGCTGTACCTGGCCTCTCCACTGTACCTGGCCTCTCCAATGTACCTGGTCTCTCCAATGTACCTGGCCTCTCCACTGTACCTGGCCTCTCCCCTGTACCTGGCCTCTCCACTGTACCTGGCCTCTCCGCTGTACCTGGCCTCTCCACTGTACCTGGCCTCTCCACTGTACCTGGCCTCTCCACTCTGTACCTGGCCTCTCCACTCTGTACCTGGCCTCTCCACTGTACCTGGCCTCTCCACTGTACCGTGCTTCTCCACTGTACCTGGCCTCTCCACTGTCCATCAGCTAAACCTATTGGTTCTTGTCAATTCATATTGAACATTGATGCAGTTTTTAATGCTTTTATGTGTGGTATGACTGCTAGTTAGCCTATTGCAGATCTGTACAAACGATCCACCTTCCACTATTGTCACTATGGATGGTGGATAGAGGGCAGGATAGACAGTTAGACTGATAGACTACAGTACATTGATCTGGGGTAAAGTAAAAGTTAGCGTGCAGAAAAGCGTAGTGCATAAGGGAAGTACCAAAACAATTGTATATAGGGGAGGAGTATGCAAGCAGATGAGGACATGTGCAGTTATATAGTAAAACCTGCAGAAGAGTGAATGTAAACCAGGGAAAATAAAAACACACTACCCTCCCCTGTGACCAATAGAAACACACTACCCTCCCCTGTGGCCAATAAAAACACACTACCCTCCCCTGTGGCCAATAAAAACACACTACCCTCCCCTGTGGCCAATAAAAACACACTACCCTCCCCTGTGGCCAATAAAAACACACTACACTCCCCTGTGGCCAATAAAAGCACACTACCCTCCCCTGTGGCCAATAAAACACACTACACTCCCCTGTGGCCAATAAAACACACTACACTCCCCTGTGGCCAATAGAAACACACTACACTCCCCTGTGGCCAATAGAAACACACTACACTCCCCTGTGGCCAATAAAACACACTACACTCCCCTGTGGCCAATAGAAACACACTACACTCCCCTGTGGCCAATAGAAACACACTACACTCTCCTGTGGACAATAAAAACACACTACCCTCGCCTCTGTGCCCCCTCTGTGCCGGCAGCCTTGCGAGGGTTAACACGTTTAAATGTTTTCCTTCACTGCAGCCAACGTGAGTAAAACGTTTAACCTGTTTGGGCTGCAGGGGCAGTATTGAGTAGCCGGATAAAAGGTGCCCATTTCAAACGGCCTCGTACTCAATTCTTGCTCGTACAATATGCATATTATTATTACTATTGGATAGAAAACACTCTCTAGTTTCTAAAACCATTTGAATTATATCTGTGAGTAAAACAGAACTCCTTTTGCAGCAAACTTCCTGACAGGAAGTGGAAAATCTGAAATCGATGCTCTCTTCTAGGGCCTGCCTATTAAAGTCCTTGATATTTATTCGTTTAGATGCACTTCATCTGTCTTCCACCAGATGTCGACAAGGAGTGAGAGAAGAAATGGAGTGTGTAACTTGATCTGGGCTCGTATAATAGCTCTTTGTATGACGTGTCACCAGTTTCCTGTTTTCTGGAGAGCGCGTCAAGGGACCTGGATTTGCCTTCTGATAAGCTGTTGTTATGGATGACTAATATCTCCGGCTTTGATTTTATTTGATACATGTGACAATATCATCGTAAAGTATGTTTTTTCAATATAGTTTAATCAGATTATTGAAATTTTTCCGGGAGTTTTGCCGTGTTCCGTTCTCTTCCGTTTGTTGACATGGAGAGATTCGCGCCACTTGGCAAGTGTGCTTGCTAAATCGAGAGGGAAAAAGGCCGTTCTAAATCCAAACAACGATTGTTCTGGACAAAGGACCCCTTGTACAACATTCTGATGGAAGATCAGCAAAAGTAGGACCCATTTTATGATGCTGTCGAACATGTTGTGCTAGTCGTTTGCGCCCAGCTTTTGGGTACTCTCTCACTATACCTAAGCTGGATGTCGTAATGAAGTTATTTTTAGAATTCTAACACGGAGATTGCATTAAGAACTAGTGTATCTATCATTTCCTATACAACATGTATTTTTTAGTTATGTTTATGAATAGCTATTTGGTCAGAATATGTGTGTCAGAAAAAGTGTCCGAAAAATATCCGGACGTTGTGGGAAAAAGATGCTACGTTAGCACAATGTATAACCACTGATTTCAGCTCTAAATATGCACATTTTCGAACAAAACATAAGTGTATGTATAACCTGATGTTATAGGACTGTCATCTGATGAAGCTTATCAAGGTTAGTCAAAAATTATATATCTTTTGCTGGTTTGTTACAATCGCTAACTTTTGCTACTGGGGAATGGCTTGTGTTTCTGGCTAGTGTGGTAAGCTAATATAACGCTATATTGTGTTTTCGCTGTAAAACACTTAAGAAATCGGAAATATTGGCTGGAATCACAAGATGCCTGTCTTTCATTTGCTGGACACTATGTATTTTTCAGAAATGTTTTATGATGAGTATTTAGGTATTTGACGTTGGTGTCTGTAATTATTCTGTCTGCTTTCGGTGCAATTTCTGATTGTAGCTGCAATGTAAACTATGATTTATACCTGAAATATGCACATTTTTCGAACAAAACATAGATTTATTGAATAACATGTTATAAGACTGTCATCTGATGAAGTTGTTTGTTGGTTAGTTTGGTTGGTTCTTGGTTAGTTAGGTTGGCTTTGTGCATGCTACCTGTGCTGTGAAAAATGTCTGTCCTTTTTTGTATTTGGTGGTGAGCTAACATAAATATACGTGCTGTTTTCGCTGTAAAACATTTTAAAAATCGGACATGTTGGCTGGATTCACAAGATGTGTACCTTTCATTTGCTGTATTGGACTTGTTAATGTGTGAAAGTTAAATATTTCTAAAAAATATATTTTGAATTTCGCGCCCTGCACTTGAAGTGGCTGTTGTCATATTGTGGCTGGCCTCGGGCTTGCAGCCCAAAGAAGTTAAACGTCCTCAGAGCATGCGCAGACCAGCTGGCTGGTGTGTTTACAGACATATTCAATCCATCCTTATCCCAGTCTGCTGTTCCCACATGCTTCAAGAGGGCCACCATTGTTCCTGTTCCCAAGAAAGCTAAGGTAACTGAGCTAAATGACTATCGCCCCATAGCACTCACTTCCGTCATCATGAATTGCTTTGAGAGACTAGTCAAGGACCACGTCACCTCCACCTTACCTGACACCCTAGAACCACTCCAATTTGCTTACCGCCCCAATAGGTCCACAGACGACGCAATCGCAATCACACTGCACACTGCCCTAACCCATCTGGACAAGAGGAATACCTATGTGAGAATGCTGTTCATCGACTACAGCTCAGCATTTAACACCATAGTACCCTCCAAACTCGTCATCAAGCTCGAGACCCTGGGTCTCGACCCCGCCCTGTGCAACTGGGTCAGGGACTCTCTGACGGGCCGTCCCCAGGTGGTGAGGGTAGGAAACAACATCTCCACTCGGCTGATCCTCAACACTGGGGCCCCACAAGCGTGCGTTCTGAGTCCTCTCCTGTACTCCCTGTTCACCCACGACTACGTGGCCATGCACGCCTCCAACTCAATCATCAAGTTTGCAGACGACACTACAGTGGTAGGCTTGATTACCAACAACGACGAGACAGCCTACAGGGAGGAGGTGAGGGCCCTCGGAGTGTGGTGTCAGGAAAATAACCTCACACTCAACGTCAACAAAACAAAGGAGATGATCGTGGACTTCAGGAAACAGCAGAGGGAGCACCCCCCTATCCACATCGACGGGACAGTAGTGGAGAGGGTAGTACGTTTTAAGTTCCTTGGCGTACACATCACGGACCAACTGAATTGGTCCACCCATACAGACAGCGTGGTGAAGAAGGCTTGTCACCAAAAAACACACAAACTTCTACAGATGCACAATCGAGAGCATCCTGTCGGGCTGTATCACCGCCTGGTACGGCAACTGCTCCGCCCACAACTGTAAGGCTCTCCAGAGGGTAGTGAGGTCTGCACAACGCATCACCGGGGGCAAACTACCTGCCCTCCAGGACACCTACACTACCTGATGTCACAGGAAGGCCATAAAGATCATCAAGGACAACAACCACCCGAGCCACTGCCTGTTCACCCCGCTATCATCCAGAAGGTGAGGTCAGTACAGGTGCATCAAAGCAGGGACAGAGAGACTGAAAAACAGCTTCTATCTCAAGGCCATCAGACTGTTAAGCAGCCACCACTAAAATTGAGTGGCTGCTGCCAACATACTGACTCATCTCTAGCCACTTCAATAATTAATAGTTGGATGGAATAAATGTATCACAAGCCCCTTTAAACAATGCCACTTTATATAATATTTACATACCCTACATTACTCATCTCATATGTATAAACTGTACTCTATACCATCTACTGCATCTTGCCTATGCCGTTCGGCCATCGCTCATCCATATATTTATATTTACATATTCTTATTCATTCCTTTACACTTGTGTGTATAAGGTAGATGTTGTGAAATTGTTAGATTACTTGTTAGATATTACTGCACTGTCGGAACTAGAAGCACAAGTATTTCGCTACACTAACATTAACATCTGCTAACCATGTGTATGTGACAAATAGAATGACTGCCAGGTTTAGGAACTATACCTCAACCATTCAGAATGACTGCCAGGTTAGGAACTGTAGTAAGGGACACTACCTCAACCATTTCAGTAACGGGTGCAATAAATCTAACAAACTGATTGGATAAGTTTAGAAAAATGTACGTAAATGTATCTTTATGTAGTGTAAGATTAATCAATCAACGTACAAGATACACACACAAAACACAAACACAGACACAGAAATCTACCTGCAGTAGAGCCTGCTGGGAAATATGATAATGATGTTGGTGGTTTTGATGGGACTGGTTTACTCTCCACAGTCTATTAACCCTGGTTATTAACACCAACACTGGGGGTTCTTTTAAACCAGTGGGTGTTCATTTCACTCTTACCAAATATCATGGCACAAGGCGAGACCCAGATGCACACACAGGAGGCAGATGGTTTGAGTCTTACAATGTTTATTAATCCAAAAGGAGTAGACAAGAGAATGGTCCTGGACAGGCATAAAGGTCAAAACCAGATCAGAGTCCAGGAGGTACAGAGTGGCAGACAGGCTAGTGGTCAAGGCAGGCAGAATGGTCAGGCAGGCGGGTACAGAGTCCAGAAACAGGCAAGGGTCAAAACCGGGAGGACTAGTCGAAGGAGAATAGCAAAAGGAGAACGGGAAAAACGCTGGTTGACTTGGAGAAAAAAACCATACAAGACGAACAGGGACAGAGAGACAGGAAACACAGGGATAAATACACTGGGAAAAATCAACGACAACTGGAGGGGGGGGTGGAGACAATCAGAAGGACACGTGAAACAGATCAGTGCGTGACAACCGAGTGAATTTTAACTCCTGAATCAGCAGTAAAAATGTTACACTGAAAACCAACGCTCGTCAATTTGCTGTGTAGGTGACATCAGCAGCTCATCAGCAGGTAACCATAATCGATCTCTTTCAGTCAGAGAGTACACCTGGCATATCCCTTTTTATCCACTGTATTGAAAAAGTGTTAGACGGCAGGTGGTTAGAGCATTGGACTAGTAACCGAAAGGTTGCAAGATTGAATCCCCGAGCTGACAAGGTACAAATCTGTCGTTCTGCCCGTGAAGAAGGCAGTTAACCCACTGTTCCTAGGCCATCATTGAAAATAAGAATTTGTTCATAAGACTTGCCTATTTAAAAAAAATCAATTCTCCTGGCTTGCTATAACATAGAGCAGCGGTGTGAGTTATTATTTATTTATTTATGTAAGTTCTCCAGGAAGGCATAAATCATTGTTCTCAGCCTGAGATAAACATGGTGTTGATTATAACAGTGTTAAAAAAAAAAAAAAACAGAAGAACAAATAAAATACATTACCAAGAAAAGAATAAAGAAATCCAAGATTGTTTATTTCTCAGAAATGCAGTGGTAATGATATTGCTCACTAATGCTGTGTGTGTGTGTGTGTGTGTGTGTTTGTGTGTGTGTGTGTGTGTGTGTGTGTGTGTGTGTGTGTGTGTGTGTGTGTGTGTGTGTGTGTGTGTGTGTGTGTGTGTGTGTGTGTGTGTGTGTGAACAAATATTAACACACTGCGTAGATTTAATTGACTTCTCTATAAACACACACTGCCCTATTAGATTCCACATATACTTGCCACAGGATACAGCAAGTGTAAAACAGTGAAATTCTTACCTTGAGACCTCTTTCCAGACAATGCATTGATAATAGTAATAATACAGCTAAAATAGAATTTAAAAAAATATATGACAGAAGAACTAAGATGTGAATTGAAGAAACACGGGAATGAAAGTATTTACAGGTCAGTACCTTATTCAATGTGCAGGGGTACATTCCTCAAATAAATTAAAGATTATAAGCAGTTCATGTACAATAGCAAAAGCATAATAAATCCATGACACAAAGTACACATTGCTACGTTGTCCTTGTTTAGCGAAAAAGAGAAAACAAGTTAAACAAAAGTCTTTTAAAATTAATTAAATGCACTTTGCATTATGTGAGTTGAATCCTGTAGCACAGAGAAAAATAATCGCTAAAAGTCCCATGGTGATGACTGCCCATTACTGCCCATTACTGCTGAGGATTTATTATTAACTAACCTTTTCATTTATTCACTTTAATAAAATATTTAAGTGATTGTGTATATTACTTTTGTTTTATTTGATTTTACTATTATTTAAGTCATCTCATCTCTATAGAGCTGCTGCCTACGCTGTCTGACAAAATCACTATTTTAGGAGTAAGTCAAAGTAAATAAGACATACTTTTATGACTGCTGAATACCAACTATCAATCACTTAGATGATGTATTTTCAGTCACTCCGTGTCCCATGTCTGCTCGACACTTTACCTAACAAAGCAGGTGGAAAAGAAACACTGGCCCGCAATGGATTATGGTCATTGTAGTCAATTACCACGTTTTCTGCGCTAACTATGTAGACATTCTTTCTTGTTGGAAACTACAACTTTCTGCTACATGGCACAGTTCGTTCTTGATCTGATTTATCTCTGAGAAACTATTCAATATGCGCATTGAGCTCACAAAAAAGAATAAGGAAATGGAATTCAAATTATTCAACAAATTATTCGACTAAATTAGTTGTTTAAAAAAATAAGAAAAATAACCAACATTTCGGGTTAATTGCTACAAATTCATTAACATTTAGGTTGTTATCAAACCAGACCGTACTAGTCAAACCCAGACCATGATATCAGTGTACCAGCAGACCGTAGTTCTGATACAACAAGCCAGCAGAGAGTAACTGTTAGCTGTCCACACACACACACACACACACACACACACACACACACACACACACACACACACACACACACACACACACACACATACACACACACACACACACACACACACACACACACACACACACACACACACACACACACACACACACACACACACAGTTTGGTTAGTGGGAAATCAAACCACTCAGAGAGTGAGTCTGTCCTTCTACCAAAGGTATTGGGACAAATTCACTTATATGTGTATTAAAGTAGAACAAAGTTAAGTATTTGGTCCCATATTCAGAGCACGCAATGAAGCTTCTGATTGCATGAAAGTTCATTCAAGTCCCTTCATTTGAAGAAGGCTTCAATATGTAGAATTCATACCTGAATTGATATTTACGATGTGCACAGTACAAAACTGACCATGACAGTCAATCTGTTATCTATATATAGGTCACAACATATAATTTGAAATACACTGAGGGGTTAAGATTTGGTTTGGGGATCAAAGTAAGGGTGTGCAGACATGGCCATACTTGTATTTGCAATCGCATCCGTAACTTAACTGTAGATAGTTGGATAGGATCGATGATACTCGCGATCGAAAACAAAAACATAAGTGTTTTAACATGCCTAAATAGATTTTGGGAACAGCCAGGAGTCATCAGGCCAGGTACTCATGAGGCATGGTCCTACATTGTAAAAAATATTCAGAATTTTACCGGGTAATCTTTGGTAACACTTGACGCTCAGTGTCAAAACCCATTATGGCACAGTCATAACCATGTCATAATATGTTATAACAGCTGACATAACATATAACCTAATAAAAGTAATATGGTCAAATCACTGTCATGATCAATATATTTACCCAAATATTGCATTATTTTATGGTTAAGATAAGATAAGACAAGTTGTTTTTTTCCCTGCCAAGATGTTTCTTAATTTTTTTGTTTTTTTCAGCATAAAAAAAAGAATAACTTGTAGAAAATACACTGTATGACACTGTCATGAAGAATTATGGCCATCATATAAACCAGAGAGGCCTATCACGTACTTATATCAGTCATCAGTCACATAGAGGGTGTCTAGTCCTGCTCCTACATTCATCCCAGTCATCAGTCACATAGAGGGTGTCTGGTCCTGCTCCTGCTCTCTGCTCCTACATTCATCCCAGTCATCAGTCACATAGAGGGTGTCTGGTCCTGCTCCTACATTCATCCCAGTCATCAGTCACATAGAGGGTGTCTAGTCCTGCTCCTACATTCATCCCAGTCATCAGTCACATAGAGGGTGTCTAGTCCTGCTCCTACATTCATCCCAGTCATCAGTCACATAGAGGGTGTCTGGATTAAGGTCAGGGTTAAGTTTAAAAGCTCTTCCAATCATGAGTGATGGCCTTCTTTATCAATACTGCCATGTGCTCCACAGTATATGCTTAAGGGGGAGAAGCATCGGTAATGTAATAGGAGCACAATCAATCATTTCATCATGGTTTTTACAAATAACGTTTCCTCTAGCATCTTCATACTCAAGAAGACTCGAGGCTGTAATCGCTGCAAAAGAACTGAGTACTTTTGCTTTGTCATTATGGGGTATTGTGTGAAGATTGATGATGACAAAAAAAAAAAAAAATTAATCAATTTTAGAATCAGGCTGTAACCTAACAAAACCGTGGAAAAAAGTCAAGGGGTCTGAATACTTTCTGAATGCCACTGTAACTGAACCACGTACTGTAAGCGATTCATTTGATTGCTTTTCTGACTTTCGTGACCAATCTACATTGCTGCTAGGTGTTTGTAATGTTTTGTCTAGTGATCGATAAACTTCACACAAACGCTTGGATTGCTTTCGCTGTGAAGCACATTTTCAAAATCTGACACGACAGGTGGATTAACAACAAGCTAAGCTGTGTTTTGCTATATTGCACTTGTGATTTCATGAATATAAATATTTTTAGCAATTTTTTTATTTATTTGGCGCTCTGCAGTTCAACGGTTGTTGATGAAAATGATCCCGCTAAAGGGATCCGTGCGTCAAGAAGTTAATTAATCAAGAAATTCAGAGACATTTCCAAGTCGTAGTGTACAACACCCTCAAACAAGTCATGTGAGGCAGTCCAGGCTGACACGCATGAAAATGAGTGAGTCTTTTTGAGAAAAAAAAACTGTTGCCTTTCATGCCCTGGTGCCAAAACAAGCTATTGCCTTTAATGCCTTGGTGCCAAAACAAGCTATTGCCTTTAATGCCTTGGTGCCAAAACAAGCTATTGCCTTTAATGCCTTGGTGCCAAAACAAGCTATTGCCTTTAATGCCCTGGTGCCAAAACAAGCTATTGCCTTTAATGCCTTGGTGCCAAAACAAGCTATTGCCTTTAATGCCTTGGTGCCAAAACAAGCTATTGCCTTTAATGCCTTGGTGCCAAAACAAGCTGTTGCCTTTAATGCCCTGGTGCCAAAACAAGCTGTTGCCTTTAATGCCCTGGTGCCAAAACAAGCTGTTGCCTTTAATGCCCTGGTGCCAAAACAAGCTATTGCCTTTAATGCCTTGGTGCCAAAACAAGCTATTGCCTTTAATGCCTTGGTGCCAAAACAAGCTGTTGCCTTTAATGCCCTGGTGCCAAAACAAGCTGTTGCCTTTAATGCCCTGGTGCCAAAACAAGCTGTTGCCTTTAATGCCCTGGTGCCAAAACAAGCTGTTGCCTTTAATGCCCTGGTGCCAAAACAAGCTGTTGCCTTTAATGCCCTGGTGCCAAAACAAGCTGTTGCCTTTAATGCCCTGGTGCCAAAACAAGCTGTTGCCTTTAATGCCCTGGTGCCAAAACAAGCTGTTGCCTTTAATGCCCTGGTGCCAAAACAAGCTGTTGCCTTTAATGCCTTGGTGCCAAAACAAACTACACCGACTATTCATAAGCAGCATGATCTCTCCAGGCAGCAGAGGTCAGAGGTCAGAGGACTGGTTTGGTGATAAGACAGTATCTTCAGAAATATTCAGCTGAAACCTCTCTCTATAACCCCACAATGAAGTGGGAAACCCAGATTATCCCCCATTGTACACGTTACGGTACCTTTGTACACATTTCCCTCAGTAGAAAAGGCCATTTGCCTCCCAAGTCACACAGTCTATTTTTCCAGACTAAGACAAATACCAATTGTATTTAATACAACAGTGGACCTATTGTGTAGGGTGTACATTTCCAAAAGTGAAGTAGATTGGACTTGGTGCTTTTTGTTTTGGCCCAAACCCAAGAGGATGTGCCACCTCAAAGGCCTCACGAAAGAGCAATCCCGTTCAGAGCGTGTGGTTCTCTGATGCTAACAATGGTTTTCATCTAGAACATCACTGAGAATATCCTCTTTAGTGGGACGAGGGACATCTGGTGTCATAATGACAGTGCCTTTTTTTTCTCCCCACCTTTTTTTTTCTCCCTCTGATACAAATGTGATTTCAACAGGCTCAAGTATAGTTGAAGTGAGTCTTGTAATACTACGTTTCCTTCGATGGTGTGATTTGATTAAAGAACCACCGGTGGAATGCAATGCCCCTTGCATGGTGCTTTGGGACGTATACACTTTCCCCTTTTACTTTATCACGTCTAAGCCTGGAACACCATGCTCCTCAAGTCCTTTAGACAACATAACAATAGTATACTATTGTTGAAATGTCCTGAACAGTTCTCATTTCACTCCGTTATCTCTGTGATTGTAGAGGCTAGAACAAAAAAAAAAACTTTGCTCGTAGACCCAGATAAAAAAGTTTTTTTATTTTAAATATCTATCGGGGCATTAGTCACAACAACCTCCTCCTGTATTGTGTCACCTGATCATTGCCGTTCTGAGACATGTGTTCCACCAAGAAGATTCTGCCACTTCACTACGGGAAGTTTCTGTTGGGAAAATACGGATCGGGTAACACTTGACAACCATGTCATAACACCTGACATAACCTGTCATAAACGTTCATAATATGGTCATAACAATGTCAACACATATATTTACACCTGTTGTGACATATATTGCGTTATTTTATGACTGGTTACTACTGTACATAAGAGTGCCAAAACCTACAACAGTAGTTATTCTATGGCTGGTTATGACACCTACATAAGAGTGCCAAAACCTACAACAGTAGTTATTCTATGGCTGGTTATGACACCTACATAAGAGTGTCAAAGCCCACATAACCTACAACAGTAGTTATTGTATGGCTGGTTATAACAGCTACATAACAGTGTCATAACCTACATAACCTACAACAGTAGTTATTGTATGGCTGGTTATAACACCTACATAACAGTGTCATAACCTACATAACCTGCAACAATAGTTATTGTATGGCTGGTTATAACACCTACATAAGAGTGTCAAAGCCCACATAACCTACAACAGTAGTTATTGTATGGCTGGTTATAACAGCTACATAACAGTGTCATAACCTACATAACCTACAACAGTAGTTATTGTATGGCTGGTTATAACACCTACATAACAGTGTCATAACCTACATAACCTGCAACAATAGTTATTGTATGGCTGGTTATAACACCTACATAAGAGTGTCAAAGCCCACATAACCTACAACAGTAGTTATTGTATGGCTGGTTATAACAGCTACATAAGAGTGTCATAACCTACAACAGTAGTTATTGTATGGCTGGTTATAACAGCTACATAAGAGTGTCATAACCTACAACAGTAGTTATTGTATGGCTGGTTATAACAGCTACATAAGAGTGTCATAACCTACAACAGTAGTTATTGTATAGCTGGTTATGAAACCTACCACACGAGGCAAAACATTCCATTCCACCATAGCCTACAGTATATGTATGTAATATATGTTTGTATCTTTTCTTATTGACCATATTACATTCTCATTGTAATTGCGTATACATTGATGTCAGACATGGACCTACCCCAGTGCTCTGTTGTTGATGACTGGGATGAATGTAGGAGCAGGACTAGACACCCTCTATGTGACTGATGACTGGGATGAATGTAGGAGCAGGACCAGACACCCTCTATGTGACTGATGACTGGGATGAATGTAGGAGCAGAGAGCAGGAGCAGGACTAGACACCCTCTATGTGACTGATGACTGGGATGAATGTAGGAGCAGGACCAGACACCCTCTATGTGACTGATGACTGGGATGAATGTAGGAGCAGAGAGCAGGAGCAGGACCAGACACCCTCTATGTGACTGATGACTGGGATGAATGTAGGAGCAGGACCAGACACCCTCTATGTGACTGATGACTGGGATGAATGTAGGAGCAGGACTAGACACCCTCTATGTGACTGATGACTGGGATGAATGTAGGAGCAGGACCAGACACCCTCTATGTGACTGATGACTGATATAAGGACAAGTACATGATAGGCCTCTCTGGTTTATATGATGGCCATAATTCTTCATGACAGTGTCATACAGTGTATTTTCTACAAGTTATTCTTTTTTTTATGCTGAAAAAAACAAAAAAATTAAGAAACATCTTGGCAGGGAAAAAAACAACTTGTCTTATCTTATCTTAACCATAAAATAATGCAATATTTGGGTAAATATATTGATCATGACAGTGATTTGACCATATTACTTTTATTAGGTTATATGTTATGTCAGCTGTTATAACATATTATGACATGGTTATGACTGTGCCATAATGGGTTTTGACACTGAGCGTCAAGTGTTACCAAAGATTGCCCGGTAAAATTCGGAATATTTTTTACAATGTAGGACCATGCCTCATGAATACCTGGCCTGATGACTCCTGGCTGTTCCCAAAATCTATTTAGGCATGTTAAAACACTTATGTTTTTGTTTTCGATCGTGAGTATCATCGATCCTATCCAACTATCTACAGTTAAGTTACGGATGCGATTGCAAATACAAGTATGGCCATGTCTGCACACCCTTACTTTGATCCCCAAACCAAATCTTAACCCCTTAACTTAACAATTCAGAATTAATGCCTGAAAATGATATGTTTAAAAGGCTGGGAGAAGCTTGATTTGGGGCTAAGATTTTAAAGCAAATACAAGGTATGGAGGTTAGTGGCTAGGTTGTACTGTATGGATGTCCTGGGGGATCGACACTCTACTTACTGGACTAATTCCGTTTAGCTGCTAAGCAGACTCTCTTCACTTTTCAGAGGAAGGTGAAGGGACAGAGGAGGAGGAAGGTGAAGAGACAGAGGAGAAGGAAGGTGAGGAGGAAGGTGAGGAGGAAGAGGAGGAGGAAGGTAAAGGGGCAGAGGAGAAGGAAAGACAAGAGGTGGAAGATGAGGAGGAGAAAGTTTAAGAGACTGAAGAGAAGGAAGGTGTAGAGGAGGAGGAGGAGGAAGGTGAAGTGGAGGAAGAGGAGAAAGGTGAAGAGACCGAGGAGGAGGAAAGTGAAGATGAGGAGGAGGAAGGTGGAGAGGAGGAGGAAGGTGCAGAGACAGAAGAGGAGGAAGGTGAAGATGAGGAGGAGGAAGGTGAAGAGACCGAGGAGGAGGAGGAATGTGCAGAGACAGAGGAGGAAGAAGGTGCAGAGACAGAGGAGGAGGAAGGTGCAGAGACAGAGGAGGAGGAAGGTGCAGAGACAGAGGAGGAGGAAGGTGCAGAGACAGAGGAGGAGGAAGGTGCAGAGACAGAGGAGGAGGAAGGTGCAGAGACAGAGGAGGAAGAAGGTGCAGAGACAGAGGAGGAGGAAGGTGCAGAGACAGAGGAGGAGGAAGGTGCAGAGACAGAGGAGGAAGAAGGTGCAGAGACAGAGGAGGAGGAAGGTGCAGAGACAGAGGAGGAAGAAGGTGCAGAGACAGAGGAGGAAGAAGGTGCAGAGACAGAGGAGGAAGAAGGTGCAGAGACAGAGGAGGAAGAAGGTGCAGAGACAGAGGAGGAAGAAGGTGCAGAGACAGAGGAGGAAGAAGGTGCAGAGACAGAGGAGGAAGAAGTTAGAGAATCATGAATAACATGGTATCAGTAGAGACCGTGGGAGGGAGGAGAGGGTACCCTATGTGAACTCCATGAGCAAGACCTACTAGAAATCAATATGAAGAATACAAAGACAAGAGAACCTTAGAAGAGCCTCAAAGAGAGAGAGAACATACGTGAGATAATCTCAATGTCAGCTCATATGGATTTTCCTCATCTCCCTCCTCTCTCTCTGTCTCTCTCTCTCTCCCTCCTCTCTCTCTCTCTCTCTCTCTCTCTCTCTCTCTCTCTCTCTCTCTCCCTCCTCTCTCTCTCTCTCTCTCTCTCTCTCTCTCTCTCTCTCTCTCCCTCTCCTATCACTCCCTCTCACTCTTCTCACTCTCTCTCTCTCTCTCTCCCTCCTCTCCCTCCTCTCTCTCTCTCTCTCTCTCTCTCTCTCTCTCTCTCTCTCTCTCTCTCTCCTCTCTCTCCCTCCTCTCCCTCCTCTCTCTCCCTCCTCTCTCTCTCTCTCTCTCTCTCTCTCTCTCTCTCTCTCTCCCTCATCTCTCTCTCTATCTCTCTCTCTCTCTCTCTCTCTCTCCCTCATCTCTCTCTCTCTCTATCTCTCTCTCTCTCTCTCTCTCTCTCTCTCTCTCTCTCTCCCTCATCTCTCTCTCTCTCTCTCTCTCTCTCTCCCTCCTCTCTCTCTCTCTCTCTCTCTCCCTCCTCTCCCTCCTCTCTCTCTCTCTCTCCCTCCTCTCTCTCTCTCTCCCTCCTCTCTCTCTCTCTCTCTCTCTCTCTCTCTCTCTCTCTCTCTCTCTCTCTCCCTCATCTCTCTCTCTCTCTCTCTCTCTCTCTCTCTCTCTCTCTCTCTCTCTCTCTCTCCCTCATCTCTCTCTCTATCTCTCTCTCTCTCTCTCTCTTTCTCCCTCATCTCTCTCTCTATCTCTCTCTCTCTCTCTCTCTCTCTCTCTCTCTCTCTCTCTCTATCTCTCTCTCTCTCTCCTTCATCTCTCTCTCTCTCCCTCCCTTCATCTCTCTCTCTCTCAATTCAATTCAATTCAAGGGGCTTTATTGGCATGGGAAACATGTGTTAACATTGCCAAAGCAAGTGAGGTAGATATTATACAAAAGTGAAATAAACAATACAAATTAACAGTAAACATTACACATACAGAAGTTTCAAAACAATAAAGACATTACAAATGTTATATTATATATATACAGTGTTGTAACAATGTACAAATGGTTAAAGCACACAAGTTAAAATAAATAAGCATAAATATGGGTTGTATTTACAATGGTGTTTGTTCTTCACTGGTTGCCCTTTTCTTGTGGCAACAGGTCACAAATCTTGCTGCTGTGATGGCACACTGTGGAATTTCTCCCAGTAGATATGGGAGTTTATCAAAATCGGGTTTGTTTTCAAATTCTTTGTGGATCTGTGTAACCTGAAGGAAATATGTGTCTCTAATATGGTCATATATTGGGCAGGAGGTTAGGAAGTGCAGCTCAGTTTCCACCTCATTTTGTGGGCAGTGTGCACATAGCCTGTCTTCTCTTGAGAGCCAGGTCTGCCTACGGCTGCCTTTCTCAATAGCAAGGCTATGCTCACTGAGTCTGTACATAGTCAAAGCTTTCCTTAAGTTTGGGCCAGTCACAGTGGTCAGGTATTCTGCCACAGTGTACTCTCTGTTTAGGGCCAAATAGCATTCTAGTTTGCTCTGTTTTTTTGTTAATTCTTTCCAATGTGTCAAGTAATTATCTTTTTGCTTTCCCATGATTTGGTTGGGTCTAATTGTGCTCCTGTCCTGGGGCTCTGTGGGATCTGTTTGTGTTTGTGAACAGAGCCCCAGGACCAGCTTGCTTAGGGGACTCTTCTCCAGGTTCATTTCTCTGTAGATTAACGCTTTGTTATGGAAGGTTTGGGAATCGCTTCCTTTTAGTTGGTTGTAGAATTTAACGGCTCTTTTCTGGATTTTGATAATTAGCGGGTATTGGCCTAATTCTGCTCTGCATGCATTATTTGGTGTTCTACGTTGTACACAGAGGATATTTTTGCAGAATTCTGCATGCAGAGTCTCAATTTGGTGCTTGTCCCATTTTGTGTTGGTGAGCGGACCCCAGACCTCACAACCATAAAGGGCAATGGGTTCTATAACTGATTCAAGTATTATTTGCCAGATCCTAATTGGTATGTTGAACTTTATGTTATTTTTGATGGCATAGAATGCTCTTCTTGCCTTGTCTCTCAGATCGTTCACAGCTTTGTGGAAGTTACCTGTGGCGCTGATGTTTAGGCTAAGGTATGTACAGTTTTTTGTGTGCTCTAGGGCAACGGTGTCTAAATGGAATTTGTATTTGTGGTCCTGGCGACTGGACATTTTTTGGAACACCATTATTTTGGTCTTACTGAGATTTACTGTCAGGGCCCAGGTCTGGCAGAATCTGTGCAGAGTATCTAGGTGCTGCTGTAGGCCCTCCTTGTTTGGTGACAGAAGCACCAGATCATCAGCAAACAGTAGACATTTGACTTCAGATTCTAGTAGGGTGAGGCCGGGTGCTGCAGACTGTTCTAGTGCCCTCACCAATTCATTGATATATATGTTGAAGAGGGTGGGGCTTAAGCTGTATCCCTGTCTCACCCCACGGCCCTGTGGGAAGAAATATTTGTGTTTTTTGCCAATTTTAACCGCACACTTGTTGTTTGTGTACATGGATTTTATAATGTCGTGTGTTTTCCCCCAACACCACTTTCCATCAATTTGTATAGCAGACCCTCATGCCAAATTGAGTCGAAGGCTTTTTGGAAATCAACAAAGCATGAGAAGACTTTGCCTTTGTTTTGGTTTGTTAGGGTGTGCAGGGTGAATACGTGGTCTGTCGTATGGTAATTTTGTAAATAGCCAATTTGACATTTGCTCAGTACATTGTTTTCACTGAGGAAATGTACGAGTCTGCTGTTAATGATAATGCAGAGGATTTTCCCAAGGTTGCTGTTGACGCATATTCCACGGTAGTTATTGGGGTCAAATTTGTCTCCACTTTTGTGAATTGGGATGATCAGTCCTTGGTTCCAAATATTGGGGAAGATGCCAGAGCTAAGGATGATGTTAAAGAGTTTTAGTATAGCTCTCGCTCTCTCTCTCGCAGTGCATGCTGGGAGTTCTTTTGGAGTTGGAGTGTTTGGTGTAGAGGGCTCTGTCCTAACTTTTTTTCTTGATTCTGTTCTTGGTCTTTTCTTTCATTTTTATTTTCTATGGTGGAAGGTTAATGCATCTGTTTTAGCGGTATCCACAGGTTTTTTTCAAAGTTAGGGTGGAAAAGGACAGAGTTAATTTCCTGTGGTTTGGAAGGTGCGATGGCTTCTCAGCGTGGAGGAGACGCTGTGGATACGGCATGGATTCAGCTGTGTTCCTGAGAATGGAGTTAACCTCTCTTGGGTACGTGAGATGTTAGCGTCCCACCTCTTCAACAGCCAGTGAAACTGCTGGGCGCCAAATTCAAATACAGAAATACTCATTATAAAAATCCAGAAAACAAAACATATTTTACATAGGTTTAAAGATTAACTTCCTGTGAATCCAACCACGGTGTCAGATTTTAAAAATGCTTTACGGCAAAAGCATACCTTACGATTATTTGAGAACATAGCCCAGCAAACAAATCATTACAAACAGTAACCAGCCAAGTAGAAGAGTTACACAAGTCAGAAATAGAGATAAAATTAATCCCTTACCTTTGATGATCTTCATATGGTTGCAATCAGCAGACATTGATTTACTCAATAAATGTTCCTTTTGTTCGATAAAGTATTTTTATATCCAAAAACCTCAGTTTTGTTTGCGCGTTTTCTTCAGTAATCCACAGGCTCAAACGCAGTCAAAACAGGCAGACAAAAAATCTAAATTGTATCCGTAAAGTTCATAGAAACATGTCAAACGATGTTTATATTCAATCCTCAGGTTGTTTTTAGCCTAAATAACGTCGTCAATATAAAAGGTAAACAAGAAAGGCATTCTCTCGTTCGCGCTCATGAAAAAGCTCTGTGACACTTTAGGGTCCACTCATTCAGACTGCTCTTACTTCCTCATTTGTCAGAATACAAGCCTAAAACAATTTCTAAAGACTGTTGACATCTAGTGGAAGGCATAGGAACTGCAATTCGATTCCTAAGTCAATGGATACTGTAATGGCATTGAATAGAAAACTACAAAACCAAAAAAAAAACTACTTCCTGAATGGATTTTTCTCAGGTTTTTGCCTGCCAAATCAGTTCTGTTATACTCACAGACACTATTTTAACAGTTTTGGAAACTTTAGAGTGTTTTCTATCCAAATCTACCAGTTATATGCATATCAAATCTTCTGGGCCCAAGAAGCAGGCAGTTTAATTTGGGCATGCTTTTCATCCAAACTTCTGAATGCTGCCCCCTACCCTAGAGAAGTTAAAGTGGAGGAGGTTCTGCTCGCAGTCGGTGAACAATATATACATTCTGCTTCGAGAATGAACAAAGCTGTGGTTGTGTTCATGAAAAGAGCAAATTTGGTTGGTAGACTAATTGCTAGTGGAATATCTGTAAGGGGTGTGTTGGTGCCAATTTTGCCTCTTTCTACCCCTTCGACAAGGGTGGTAGTTGCAAATTTGCCTCCGTTTATTACGGATGATCAAATCAGGAAAGAGCTGAGTCGTTTTGGTAAGTTTGCTAGCGGTTTCCGTGTCGTGTCGGCAGGTTTTCATGCAGACGCCGTTAAGCACATTGTTTCGTTCCGGAGGCAAGTGTTTGTTTCTAAATAACAGTGAGCAACAGCTAAATGTGCATTTTGAAGGGGGGCTCTACGCAGGATTTGACAGCACAGATAGTCTACGGTGTTTTGAGTGTGGGGATTTGGGGCATAAGAGCTTTGTGTGCCCACATAAAGGCCGTAGACAAGGTGAGAGCACAAGCGCCAGTGGGGGAAATCGAGGTCAACGTGCAGGGGGCAATGAGATGCAGACAGCAGAGGCTGGGCCTAGTCATGCCAGAGATGGTGGTGTAGATGAGGCTGGGTCTAGTCAGGTTATAGATGGTGGTGTAGATGAGGCTGGGTCTAGTCAGGCTATAGATGGTGGTGTAGATGAGGCTGGGTCTAGTCATGCTATAGATGGTGGTGTAGATGAGGCTGGGTCTAGTCATGCCAGAGATGGTGGTGTAGATGAGGCTGGGTCTAGTCATGCTATAGATGGTGGTGTAGATGAGGCTGGGCCTAGTCATGCCAGAGATGGTGGTGTAGATGAGGCTGGGTCTAGTCATACCAGAGATGGTGGTGTAGATGAGGCTGGGTCTAGTCATGCTATAGATGGTGGGGTAGATGAGGCTGGGCCTAGTCATGCTATAGATGGTGGTGTAGATGAGGCTGGGTCTAGTCATGCTATAGATGGTGGTGTAGATGAGGCTGGGCCTAGTCATGCTGTAGATGAGGCTGGGTCTAGTCATGCTATAGATGGTGGTGTAGATGAGGCTGGATCTAGTCAGGCTATAGATGGTGGGGTAGATGAGGCTGGGTCTAATCAGGCTAGAGATGGTGGTGTAGATGAGGCTGGGCCTAGTCATGCTATAGATGGTGGTGTAGATGAGGCTGGGTCTAGTCATGTTATAGATGGTGGTGTAGATGAGGCTGGGTCTAGTCAGGATATAGATGGTGGTGTAGATGAGGCTGGGTCTAGTCATGCTAGAGATGGTGGTGTAGATGAGGCTGGGTCTAGTCATGCTAGAGATGGTGGTGTAGATGAGGCTGGGTCTAGTCAGGTTACAGATGGTGGTGTAGATGAGGCTGGGTCTAGTCAGGCTAGAGATGGTGGTGTAGATGAGGCTGGGTCTAGTCAGGCTAGAGATGGTGGTGTAGATGAGGCTGGGTCTAGTCAGGTTACAGATGGTGGTGTAGATGAGGCTGGGTCTAGTCAGGCTATAGATGGTGGTGTAGATGAGGCTGGGCCTAGTCATGCTATAGATGGTGGTGTAGATGAGGCTGGGTCTAGTCAGGCTATAGATGGTGGTGTAGATGAGGCTGGGTCTAGTCAGGCTATAGATGGTGGTGTAGATGAGGCTGGGTCTAGTCATGCTAGAGATGGTGGTGTAGATGAGGCTGGGTCTAGTCATGTTATAGATGGTGGTGTAGATGAGGCTGGGTCTAGTCATGCTAGAGATGGTGGTGTAGATGAGGCTGGGTCTAGTCATGCTATAGATGAGGGTGTAGATGAGGCTGGGTCTAGTCATGCTATAGATGAGGGTGTAGATGAGGCTGGGTCTAGTCATGCTATAGATGAGGGTGTAGATGAGGCTGGGTCTAGTCATGCTATAGATGGTGGTGTAGATGAGGCTGGGTCTAGTCAGGTTATAGATGGTGGTGTAGATGAGGCTGGGTCTAGTCATGCTATAGATGGTGGTGTAGATGAGGCTGGGTCTAGTCAGGTTATAGATGGTGGTGTAGATGAGGCTGGGTCTAGTCATGCTATAGATGGTGGTGTAGATGAGGCTGGGTCTAGTCATGCTATGGATGGTGGTGTAGATGAGGCTGGGCCTAGTCAGGTTATAGATGGTGGTGTAGATGAGGCTGGGTCTAGTCAGGTTATAGATGGTGGTGTAGATGAGGCTGGGTCTAGTCATGCTATAGATGGTGGTGTAGATGAGGCTGGGTCTAGTCAGGTTATAGATGGTGGTGTAGATGAGGCTGGGTCTAGTCAGGTTATAGATGGTGGTGTAGATGAGGCTGGGTCTAGTCATGCTATAGATGGTGGTGTAGATGAGGCTGGGTCTAGTCAGGTTATAGATGGTGGTGTAGATGAGGCTGGGTCTAGTCAGGTTATAGATGGTGGTGTAGATGAGGCTGGGTCTAGTCATGCTATAGATGGTGGTGTAGATGATGCTGGGTCTAGTCATGCTAGAGATGGTGGTGTAGATGAGGCTGGGTCTAGTCAGGTTATAGATGGTGGTGTAGATGAGGCTGGGTCTAGTCATGCTATAGATGGTGGTGTAGATGAGGCTGGGTCTAGTCAGGTTATAGATGGTGGTGTAGATGAGGCTGGGTCTAGTCATGCTATAGATGGTGGTGTAGATGAGGCTGGGTCTAGTCATGCTATAGATGGTGGTGTAGATGAGGCTGGGTCTAGTCAGGCTATAGATGGTGGGGTAGATGAGGCTGGGCCTAGTCATGCTATAGATGGTGGTGTAGATGAGGCTGGGTCTAGTCAGGTTATAGATGGTGGTGTAGATGAGGCTGGGCCTAGTCATGCTATAGATGGTGGTGTAGATGAGGCTGGGTCTAGTCAGGTTATAGATGGTGGTGTAGATGAGGCTGGGTCTAGTCAGGTTATAGATGGTGGTGTAGATGAGGCTGGGTCTAGTCATGCTATAGATGGTGGTGTAGATGAGGCTGGGTCTAGTCATGCTATAGATGGTGGTGTAGATGAGGCTGGGTCTAGTCAGGTTATAGATGGTGGTGTAGATGAGGCTGGGTCTAGTCATGTTATAGATGGTGGTGTAGATGAGGCTGGGTCTAGTCAGGTTATAGATGGTGGTGTAGATGAGGCTGGGTCTAGTCATGTTATAGATGGTGGTGTAGATGAGGCTGGGTCTAGTCAGGTTATAGATGGTGGTGTAGATGAGGCTGGGTCTAGTCAGGTTATAGATGGTGGTGTAGATGAGGCTGGGTCTAGTCAGGTTATAGATGGTGGTGTAGATGAGGCTGGGTATAGTCATGTCATGGATGGTGGTGTAGATGAGGCTGGGTCTAGTCATGCTAGAGATGGTGGTGTAGATGAGGCTGGGTCTAGTCATGCTATAGATGGTGGGGTAGATGAGGCTGGGTCTAGTCAGGATATAGATGGTGGTGTAGATGAGGCTGGGTCTAGTCATGCTATGGATGGTGGTGTAGATGAGGCTGGGTCTAGTCATGCTATGGATGGTGGTGTAGATGAGGCTGGGTCTAGTCAGGTTACAGATGGTGGTGTAGATGAGGCTGGGTCTAGTCAGGTTATAGATGGTGGTGTAGATGAGGCTGGGTCTAGTCAGGTTACAGATGGTGGTGTAGATGAGGCTGGGTCTAGTCAGGTTACAGATGGTGGTGTAGATGAGGCTGGGTCTAGTCAGGATATAGATGGTGGTGTAGATGAGGCTGGGTCTAGTCATGCTATAGATGGTGGTGTAGATGAGGCTGGGTCTAGTCAGGTTATAGATGGTGGTGTAGATGAGGCTGGGCCTAGTCATGCTATAGATGGTGGTGTAGATTAGGCTGGGTCTAGTCAGGCTAGAGATGGTGGTGTAGATGAGGCTTGGTCTAGTCAGGCTATAGATGGTGGTGTAGATGAGGCTGGGTCTAGTCAGGCTATAGATGGTGGTGTAGATGAGGCTGGGTCTAGTCAGGCTATGGATGGTGGTGTAGATGAGGCTGGGTCTAGTCAGGCTATAGATGGTGGTGTAGATGAGGCTGGGTCTAGTCAGGCTATAGATGGTGGTGTAGATGAGGCTGGGTCTAGTCATGCTATGGATGGTGGTGTAGATGAGGCTGGGTCTAGTCAGGCTATAGATGGTGGTGTAGATGAGGCTGGGTCTAGTCAGGCTATAGATGGTGGTGTAGATGAGGCTGGGTCTAGTCATGCTATAGATGGTGGTGTAGATGAGGCTGGGCCTAGTCAGGTTATGGAGGGTGGTGTAGATGAGGCTGGGTCTAGTCATGCTATGGAGGGTGATGTAGATGAGGCTGGGTCTAGTCAGGTTATGGAGGGTGGTGTAGATGAGACTGGGTCTAGTCATGCTATGGATGGTGGTGTAGATGAGGCTGGGTCTAGTCAGGTTACAGATGGTGGGGTAGATGAGGCTGGGCCTAGTCAGGCTAGAGATGGTGTTGTAGATGAGGCTGTGTCTAGTCAGGTTATAGATGGTGGTGTAGATGAGACTGGGTCTAGTCATGCTATAGATGGTGGTGTAGATGAGGCTGGGTCTAGTCAGGCTATAGATGGTGGTGTAGATGAGGCTGGGTCTAGTCAGGTTATGGATGGTGGTGTAGATGAGGCTGGGTCTAGTCAGGTTATGGATGGTGGTGTAGATGAGGCTGGGTCTAGTCATGCTATAGATGGTGGTGTAGATGAGGCTGGGTCTAGTCAGGTTATAGATGGTGATGTAGATGAGGCTGGGTCTAGTCATGCTATGGATGGTGGTGTAGATGAGACTGGGTCTAGTCATGCTATGGAGGGTTCTGTATATGAGGCTGGGTCTAGTCATGCTAAAGATGGTGATGTAGATGAGGCTGGGTCTAGTCAGGTTATGCTAGTAGATGAGGAGAGTACAGTGGGGAAGTGTAAGAGACTAGGGGGGAGGAGGAGAGTGTCAAGCAGAAAAAGAAGAAGGGGGAGAAGGAAAGGAGGTGGGAGGGGAGAGGCTGGTGTGGTCAAAGGCACCATGGAACTTTGCCTGGTGCTGGGGGGGGGGGGGGGGGGGGGGTGACCAGAGAGGAAGGGCATGTGGTCAGGATGGGAGATGGAGATGAGGAGGAAAGCGAGTCTGAGGAAGAGGATGACAAGTTTTTTTTCCCAGACTCCTCTTCAATGGGTCCGGAGCTGACAGCCATTCAAGCAGAGGGGTGAAAGTACACGTTGAGGGAACTGACAAGGTTCCTGAATGAGACCAAGGGGGAAAAAAGTTAATCTTGAGGCCTTTTTCTCTGATCCGAGAAAGTTTGTAAGATCAGTACAACATACTATGTAAAATGAGGGGCATGGTGTCCTCTCACCCAGGAACTAGTTTAGGTTGAGGAAGTGGGTCACAACGTAAAGGTCGACCTTCAGACGCTGTTTAGACGAATAGCTTCTTTCTGGCACTGGGGCTTTTGGAGATTTGCTATTGGTCTTTTTCTTTGTTGGCTTTTCTCCCACTTCTTATGGAGACTCTTCGGGTAGGCTCGCGTAATATAAATGGTGCCAGAGATGAGGGAAAGAGGAGTATGTTGGGTGAATATGTAGAAAACAAAGGTACAGGTATTGTTTCTGCAGGAGACACATAGTGATGTGGTGAATGAAGTCGATTGGGGGCTCTGGTGGAAAGGGGCAAGTGTGTTGAGCCATGGGACAAATCTTAGTGCAGGGGTGGCAGTCCTTTTTGTACCGGGTCTGTCTGTAAAAATGTGCTCCTCAAAGGAGGTGTGTAGGGGTAGGCTGCTTGTTGTAAAAGCAGAAATGAACAACATGGGTTTGGTCTTTATAAATGTGTATGCGCCTAACACAGGGAGAGAATGGGAGGTTCTATTTGGGAGTCTTAGACAGGAATTCTCACGGGTAGCGCCTGAGGAGACGCTGGTGGTCGGAGGGGACTGGAACTGTACAATGGATTTTACAAAAGACAGAAATGGGGAAGAGCCTCATTCAGTGTCAGTGGGAGTGTTAAGGGACATCATTAATCAGTTCGACCTAGTGGATGTTTGGAGAACTAAACATCCCAACACAAGACAGTATACATGGGTGAAGGTTTTTGGGGCTAGGGTAAGTGCAGCCCGACTTGATCGTTTTTACATGTCCAGGAAATCAGAGCAATACGCTGTTGGGTGCTACCATTCTCCCGTGGGGTTTTCGGATCACCACATAACCATGGCTCGGCTGTCTATTTCACCAGGGCCCCGGCAGGCATCCTATCGGAAGTTAATGTAAAGCTCTTACAAGATGCCACTTTTTGCTCAGGTTTCCAGTCCTTTTGGGAAAGGTCGGGGAGCGAAGAGAGGAGTATGAGTCTCTGAGTAAATGGTGGGATGTGGGGAAAGTCCAGATTTGGCTATTCTGTCAACACTATTCAGCTCTCTCATCCTCAGAGGTTAGGAGAGTATTGGGGGAACTAGAGCGTAGTATTAGTGAGATGGAGGTAGTGATGGTGGGTCAAGGCAATGTAGGCCTCCAGGCTAATTTAGCTGAATTACGTAGGGAGCTAGGTTCTCCATGCTAAAGGAGATGGATGCTCCCAGCTCCTTTTTCTTTGGTTTGGAAAGACAGAGCGGTGAAGCCAAGAATATGCATTGTCTATGGCTGTCTGATGGGCGGGTGACCTCTGTGGTGGGTGAGATGTGGGAGCGGACTGTGGAGTTTTATACTGAGTTGAATAGGGCAGAAATGTGTGATCCTATGTGTGCTCAGGTCTTGTTCGCAGAACTCCCTAAGCTCTCTCTAGCACAGAGGGATGAAATGGACATTGCTCTGAACTGACAGAGGCCGTAACCCAAATGTCCCCCGGTCGTGCACCGGGGATCGATGGACTCCCAGTGGAGTTTTGTAAAAGATTCTGGGGAAAAATTGGACTGAACTTCTTTTGCGTGTTGCGTGACTGCTTCTGGGTAGGAGAGTTGCCGATGAGCTGCCGTCGGGCGGCTCTGACTCTCCTGCCCAAGAAAGGGGACTTGTGTGAACTTAAGATATTTACTATAAGATATTTTCCAAGGTCCTCTCTAACAGACTGAAGTCCCATCTGGACTCGATAGTACATAAGGACCAAACATATTGTGTACAGAGACGCTCAATCACGGACAACTTGTTCTTAACACAGGGACATGTTGGACTTGTTGAGAGTTTGTAATTTGACTTTGGACTGGTCTCTTTAGACCAAGAGAAGGCTTTTCATAGAGTGGACCATGAGTATCTGTATAATGTGATGTCTGTGTTTGAGAAGAGTTTTTTGACCTGTGTGAAGATGTTGTATGCTGGGGCGTCATGTATGTTCAAGATGGGAGGCGGGCTCAGTGGGTCAGCCTGGGTGAGACGGGGCATTAGACAAGGATGCCTTCTATCAGGGCAGTTATATACACTAGCCATTGAGCCTTTTTTGGGCCTGCTACGCAGGAGACTGCAGGGAGTGTGCTGGACAGGCATGGGTCTGGTGACAGGCATAGCAGTGTCAGTGTATGCAGAGGACGTTTCTGTGATGGTCAGGGTTGGTCAGGATATGAAGGCACTAGAGACCAGTCTGAAGGTGTATGAGGGAGCTTCGTTAGCTAAAGTGAACTGGGGCAAGAGCAAAGCTCTGTTATGTGGGGCATGGGGAGATAGGGCCCCTCCTCTGCTTCCAGGGGGTTTGCAGTGGGGTTGTGAATGGCTTAAAATGTTGCTGGCGTACCTGGGCCTGGAGAGGTGGGTCAGGAAGAACTGGGAGGAGCTGTCACAGGCAGTGGTGTCAAGACTGGCCAGGTGGAGGTGGCTCCTGTCCCAAGTGTCATATAGAGGGAGAATGCTGATAATTAACAACCTGGTGGCATCTTCCCTGTGGTATAAACTGGCTGTCCTCAACCCCCCCGCCGGTCTGCTCGCAGACCTGAAACACAAGCTGGTGGACTTTTTCTGGTAGGGCCATCACTGGCTGAGGGCGGCAGTGTTGTACATGACCGTCCACGAAGGAGGACAGGGCCTGGTGGAACTGGAGAGCAGGGTGGCTGCGTTCAGACTAAATGCGGCGCAAAGACTGCTGTACCATACTGATGTTGGCTGGAGGGAACCAGCATGCGCACTGCTGAGGAGAGCTGGCGGATTAGGTTTGGACCGCGTGTTTACTAAGGTTGGGTGACCTGCGACTGCTGGGAGAGGAGGGGTGGAAATCCCAGGAAGTCCTGGCACAACAAATAGAAATAACGTCTCTTAGGCTGCTGGAGAGATTCCTGGAGGAGGTCCAGGAGGCACTGTCTGAGCCGGTAAGGGGGGTGTTTGAGCGGCCAAAGGGGGAGGGGCCACCAATATTTCCGCCACTGCAGGTGACGGCAGACTGGAGACTGGCAAGGGGGTCTGGAGGACTTGTTAGATTTTAACACTCCGAGCCTGGGGGAGTTTGAGGGGGTGGGAGGTAAAGCCCTCTACAACCTCTGCGTTAAGGTGAGGAACATTAGGAGCCTAACAGGAGTGAAGGCACATCAATGGCAGCGGGTATGTGGGGCGGAGAGTATGGTGGGTTTTAGATGGAGGGGGCTCTACAAACCCCCAGTACCAAAGAGGTCAGGGGACCTCCAGTGGAGGGTTCTACATGGAGCCCTGGCCACTAACAGCTGGTTGGTAGGGGTTGAACCGGGAGTCGGGCAGGGGTGTCCTTTTTGTGTTATGAGAGAAACTGTGATTCATGTGTTTTCTGTGTGTTAATGGGTTAATGCCATTAATGTCTGTTGGAATGTCTGTGTGAGAAGTTGGGGGTGGTTTTTACTGTTGGGATGTATATAATAGATAGAGGTATTCGAATAAGGAGAAGGTCAAATGTGTTTTGTTGAATTTTCTGTTTGCTCAGGCAAAGTTTTACTTATCTGGCTAACAAGTAGCAACAGGCTCAAAGGTGGAGGGATAACAGAACCTTTACTATTATTTAATGGGATGGTCTCTGCTCGCCTCAGGGCGGATTTGGAGTTGTATACAATGATAAAAAGTGTGGAGATGTTTCAGGAGATATGGTGTGTTGGGGGGGCTGTCTGTATAGCTGGGGAAGATGTTTCAGGAGATATGGTATGTTGGGGGACTGTCTGTATAGCTGGGGAAGATGTTTCAGGAGATATGGTGTGTTGAGGGGGCTGTCTGTATAGCTGGGGAAGATGTTTCAGGAGATATGGTGTGTTGGGGGGCTGTCTGTATAGCTGGGGAAGATGTTTCAGGAGATATGGTGTGTTGGGGGGCTGTCTGTATAGCTGGGGAAGATGTTTCAGGAGATATGGTGTGTTGGGGGGGGCTGTCTGTATAGCTGGGGAAGATGTTTCAGGAGATATGGTGTTTTGGGGGGCTGTCTGTATAGCTGGGGAAGATGTTTCAGGAGATATGGTGTGTTGGGGGGGCTGTCTGTATAGCTGGGGAAGATGTTTCAGGAGATATGGTGTGTTGGGGGGCTGTCTGTATAGCTGGGGAAGATGTTTCAGGAGATATGGTGTGTTGGGGGGGGGCTGTCTGTATAGCTGGGGAAGATGTTTCAGGAGTTATGGTGTGTTGGGGGGGCTGTCTGTATAGCTGGGGAAGATGTTTCAGGAGATATGGTGTGTTGGGGGGCTGTCTGTATAGCTGGGGAAGATGTTTCAGGAGATATGGTGTGTTGGGGGGGCTGTCTGTATAGCTGGGGAAGATGTTTCAGGAGATATGGTGTGCTAGGGGGCTGTCTGTATAGCTGGGGAAGATGTTTCAGGGTATATGGTGCGTTGGGGGGCTGTCTGTACAGCTGGGGAAGATGTTTCAGGAGATATGGTGTGTTGGGGGGGCTGTCTGTATAGCTGGGGAAGATGTTTCAGGAGATATGGTGTGTTGGGGGGGCTGTCTGTATAGCTGGGGAAGATGTTTCAGGAGATATGGTGTGTTGAGGGGGGGCTGTCTGTATAGCTGGGGAAGATGTTTCAGGAGATATGGTGTGTTGAGGGGGGGGCTGTCTGTATAGCTGGGGAAGATGTTTCAGGAGATATGGTGTGTTGGGGGGGGGGCTGTCTGTATAGCTGGGGAAGATGTTTCAGGAGATATGGTGTGTTGGGGGGGCTGTCTGTATAGCTGGGGAAGATGTTTCAGGAGATATGGTGTGTTGGGGGGCTGTCTGTATAGCTGGGGAAGATGTTTCAGGAGATATGGTGTGCTAGGGGGCTGTCTGTATAGCTGGGGAAGATGTTTCAGGGTATATGGTGTGTTGGGGGGCTGTCTGTACAGCTGGGGAAGATGTTTCAGGAGATATGGTGTGTTGGGGGGGCTGTCTGTATAGCTGGGGAAGATGTTTCAGGAGATATGGTGTGTTGGGGGGGCTGTCTGTATAGCTGGGGAAGATGTTTCAGGAGATATGGTGTGTTGAGGGGGGGCTGTCTGTATAGCTGGGGAAGATGTTTCAGGAGATATGGTGTGTTGAGGGGGGGGCTGTCTGTATAGCTGGGGAAGATGTTTCAGGAGATATGGTGTGTTGGGGGGGGCTGTCTGTATAGCTGGGGAAGATGTTTCAGGAGATATGGTGTGTTGGGGGGCTGTCTGTATAGCTGGGGAAGATGTTTTAGGAGATATGGTGTGTTGGGGGGGCTGTCTGTATAGCTGGGGAAGATGTTTCAGGAGATATGGTGTGTTGGGGGGCTGTCTGTATAGCAGGGGAAGATGTTTCAGGAGATATGGTGTGTTGGGGGGCTGTCTGTATAGCTGGGGAAGATGTTTCAGGAGACATGGTGTTTTGGGTGGCTGTCTGTATAGCTGGGGAAGATGTTTTAGGAGATATGGTGTGTTGGGGGGGCTGTCTGTATAGCTGGGGAAGATGTTTCAGGAGATATGGTGTGTTGGGGGGGGGGGGGCTGTCTGTATAGCTGGGGAAGATGTTTCAGGAGATATGGTGTGTTGGGGGGGCTGTCTGTATAGCTGGGGAAGATGTTTTAGGAGATATGGTGTGTTGGGGGGGCTGTCTGTATAGCTGGGGAAGATGTTTCAGGAGATATGGTGTGTTGGGGGGGGGGCTGTCTGTATAGCTGGGGAAGATGTTTCAGGAGATATGGTGTGTTGGGGGGTCTGTCTGTACAGCTGGGGAAGATGTTTCAAGAGATATGGTGTGTTGGGGGGGCTGTCTGTATAGCTGGGGAAGATGTTTCAGGAGATATGGTGTGTTGGGGGGCTGTCTGTATAGCTGGGGAAGATGTTTCAGGAGATATGGTGTGTTGGGGGGGGCTGTCTGTATAGCTGGGGAAGATGTTTCAGGAGATATGGTGTGTTGGGGGGGCTGTCTGTATAGCTGGGGAAGATGTTTCAGGAGATATGGCGTGCTGGGGGGGGGGGCTGTCTGTACAGCTGGGGAAGATGTTTCAGGAGATATGGTGTGTTGGGGGGGCTGTCTGTACAGCTGGGGAAGATGTTTCAGGGGATATGGTGTGTTGGGGGGCTGTCTGTATAGCTGGGGAAGATGTTTCAGGAGATATGGTGTGTTGGGGGGGCTGTCTGTATAGCTGGGGAAGATGTTTCTGGAGATATGGTGTGTTAGGGGACCGTCTGTATAGCTGGGGAAGATGTTTCAGGATATATAGTGTGTTGGGGGGCTGTCTGTATAGCTGGGGAAGATGTTTCAGGGGATATGGTCTGTTGGGGGGGCTGTCTGTTTAGCTGGGGAAGATGTTTGAGGAGATATGGTGTGTTGGGGGGGGGGCTGTCTGTACAGCTGGGGAAGATGTTTCAGGAGATCTGGTGTGTTGGGGGGGCTGTCTGTATAGCTGGGGAAGATGTTTCAGGAGATCTGGTGTGTTGGGGGGGGGGCTGTCTGTATAGCCGGGGAAGATGTTTCAGGAGATATGGTGTGTTGGGGGGGGGGCTGTCTGTATAGCTGGGGAAGATGTTTCATGAGATATGGTGTGTTGGGGGGGCTGTCTGTATAGCTGGGGAAGATGTTTCAGGAGATATGGTGTGTTGGGGGGGGGGGGGGCTGTCTGTATAGCTGGGGAAGATGTTTCAGGAGATATGGTGTGTTGGGGGGGCTGTCTGTATAGCTGGGGAAGATGTTCCTGGAGATATGGTGTGTTGGGGGGGCTGTCTGTATAGCTGGGGAAGATGTTTCAGGAGACATGGTGTGTTGGGGGGGCTGTCTGTATAGCTGGGGAAGATGTTTCAGGAGATATGGTGTGTTGGGGGGCTGTCTGTATAGCTGGGGAAGATGTTTCAGGAGATATGGTGTGTTGGGGGGGGCTGTCTGTATAGCTGGGGAAGATGTTTCAGGAGATATGGTGTGTTGGGGGGGGGGGGGCTGTCTGTATAGCTGGGGAAGATGTTTCAGGAGATATGGTGTGTTGGGGGGGCTGTCTGTATAGCTGGGGAAGATGTTTCAGGAGATATGGTGTGTTGGGGGGGCTGTTGGGGGGGCTGTTGGGGGGTTATTGTGATGTTGTTTTGTATCATGTGGTAGATGGAAAGGTGAGAAGGGTACAGGTATGCAGTACAGGATATGTTTTGGTGTTTTATTTTAAAGGGGGAGGGGGTGGAGTTTTAATGAAATTAGAATATATCATTAAAGAAAAACAAAAAGTCAAAGTCTCTCAATACAATCCAATTTGCTTTATTGGCATGACGTAACAATGTACATATTGCCAAAGCTTACTTTGGATATTTACAATATGAAAATAATAAGAATTAAAATTGTCAACGGGACAACAGTAACAACAATAACCAAGTGTCAAAATAACCATACATTCAACAATAACAATAAACATACAGTAGAGGACTGTTCTAAACATGTCTCTCCCTGGTTCACGACTACGAGGTTCTACCTGCTCTCCCTGGTTCATCGACTACGAGTTCTACCTGTCTCTCCTGCTTGTCATCGACTACGAGGTTCTACCTGTCTCTCCCTGTTTCATCGACTACGAGGTCTACCGTTTCTCCTGGTTCTCGCTACGA